>NW_012130074.1:1627746-1657101 GCF_000143395.1 Atta cephalotes
TATATATATATATATATATATATATATATATATATATATAAAAATAAAAAAAGATATTTTACTATTTTTTATGAGTGTATTTCATCAAACCATTTTTTCACGATCGCAACTAAATAAAACTAATTATTAGATCATATGTGATACTCATTTAATCATTGCAATTATTTTTAACATATTTCTGCAAATTTTATACCGGAAAAAATAGCTTACTCTCTGACAATATATTTCATAAAATATTAGAACACATTCTATAGCTTGTGTTTCTGGTTTACTTTCTTGTTTTTGTTTTGGGGAAAAATAATCACATCTTTCTTTGTAATGATTTGAAATAGATTATAGTTATACTATAATAAATTACATATAGAAGATATTGCCACTTAAAATACATAGATATATTTGAATTAAAAAATTGGCTACAAATGTATGTTTGTTAATCTTATTATGGTATTATACTTATTATATATTCACTGACGTTATTATTCAAAATTTCTTTGCAATTGCAAAGAAATTTCACCTTGTGTTTATGCCAATATAATGCTTGCTAAGTTTATATTATTAATAATAATATAAACATGGCCAATCATTAATAATTTATTAATTTATATGTGGTCTTTTTTATTTCATATTAAATGCAAAATCTATCCACACACACATATCAACTCACACATATCTCTCCTATATTATTCATATAATTTAATCAATATAACTTAAATTACAAAATAAATTGTTTAATTATTTCTGATGTCGGCAAATAATTGGCAACAATCAAACATTAATTTAAATAATTGGCAACAAGAACTAGTTTAACCAGTCTTTTGCATCTAAATAAATTATATTTGCTATTGATTTTGTGTAGAAAATTATGTACTCAAATTTATATATCCAGTACAATCACTGGATTACCAATTCTCTTGATATTCTTTAGTATGGAAGCAAAAATATCGCTCTTAACAAACATATTATATCAAGACATGCATTCCAACCTCACTTTGCACTCACTTTGTACATATACTGCACTTAAATATTCAATTGCCATGTATACCGTTGTATATTCGATTTACAGAACTTTGTTGCAATAATTTTCTTATATCTGAAATATAATAAAACCATTTTTTTAATAATATGTAATAATATAATGCATAAAATTTTACGCACTAATACAGAACATTTTACCTTCTTTTTGTTCATCTGTAAAATCGTTATCGGGGAATGCAATATCAAACGTAACATATAAAGCGCCATGAAGATTGTTATTATCATAATTAGGCATTCCTTCACCTTTTTTCCGAATTCGAGCACCATGTTTAGTAATTTTATCCCTTTGGATAATGACTATATGACCATCTAAATGTTTTATTTCTACTGTGAAACCTAATAGGGCATCTTGCAAAGATATCGTAACATTTGTATATAAATCGTCATCTTTTCTTTCGAAAACAGGATGAGGTATAGTTTGTATCCTATAACAGACAATTGTATTGTAAATATATATAATTGTATTGACTTAGGGTGCTATTTTATTTGTATGCTTTTGTCGTATGACAAATATGTGCAAGACAGAGAGGTCCTCGAATAGTCAATCACAGGCTTGAAAATTTTGTCATACAACAAAAACGTACAAATTAAATAGCGGCCTTATATAGACTGAAACATAGACCGAGAAAAAAGTACTCTTTGAAGTGATTTTACATCTAAAAATTAAAATAATACATTAAATTCTTCTTTCAAGTTATTTAAAACAAAAATTATTTCAAAAATCAACTGAATATATTTGATTAAAATTCAATCGTATTTGGTAAAAACTTGACTTTTAAAATCAATAACGCAATTAGTAAAATAATATAATAATACATACAATAATATAATTAATCTTAGTAATAAACAAAAATGAACAAAATTTGTCAAAACAGAATTTTAAATCAAGTATTTGCGTGTCCGATTAATTTTTTAAATTGCTTTTTTGGATGTAAAGATACATATGAAAAAATTTATTCTACAATTCCAATTTACTTTGATTTTTACTTCTACTTAAGATAATCTTTGTTTTAATTATTTACACATGCATATTTGTGTGTGTGTGTGTGTGTGTGTGTGTGTGTGTGTGTGTGTGTGTGTGTGAATATATATACATTCAGAATTACTCACTTTATTATAAGATCTCCTGGTTCTCCATCAATATGTGGTTCTCCTTCTGCAGTAAATTTAGTTTCTTGATTATCTACCATTCCTGGTTCAACTTCTACTTCCAATATACGTTCCTCATTAACCAATTTCACATTTGGACATTCTGAACACACAGATTGTTGCATCATTTGGAATCTACCATTTCCTAAATTGCGAGTAACTAATTCCTGCCTACAATTACACTTTCTTGTTCCTTTCACTGTTTTTATAACTGGCTTATTTCTCGTAATCTAAAATATGCAGTAACAAAATAAGTTTAGTAAAGGAAAAAATCATATACTGTGCTATTCATAACAGGAGAAAATTTTACCTCAATAAAATTTCCGCTATATAATTCTTCTAAAGTAACAAACAGGTCCATTATAACATTTGAACCTTTAGGAGTTTGATGTTGTTGATGCGATTCACCACCAAAATGGAAATTGATGTCACCAAAGAAACTTGCAAAAGGATCCATATTACTATTCATCATGCCGTCCTTCTTCAAACATTCCTCTCCACATTTGTCATATATTTCTCTTTTCTCAGGATCTGACAGCACTTCATATGCTGCTCCCAAATCTTGAAACTTTTGAGAGGCATCTGGATCATCTTTATTCTTATCAGGATGCAATTCTTTTGCTAATCGTCTATAAGCCTTCTTAATTGCATGTGTACTAGCACTATGTGATAATCCTAATATATTATAAAAATCTCTTCTGTAAAAAGAAAGGAAACAAATATAATAACTTCTTAATTTTTGCACATTATCATTACTTAAAAAAATTATCAAACACTAATAGCCTATATCTGTATCAATTTTCAAAACTAAAAAATTACAGGGATTAGAGAATTTTTCATCTATTTATATTTCTTGTTGAGTTTTAAGATTATACAAATCTCTGTGGTATACATGAGTGAGATGCAAGATTTAACTGACAAGTGGACGAAAGGATAAGGTTAATGCAACTCATTCGAAAAAGCCTATCATGCAAAATGTGTCATAAAAAGAAATACTGTTCTAACTTACCCAGCTATAGATAATACAACGCATATTGTTAAATTTATGAATAATATCCAATTTAATTTTAACCCTGCCATTCTAGCAGACGTTACACGATCATCTGAGTACGCCTGCATTCTATAAAGCTTAAATCGTGGTAGCTTCTCATTGGTCTAATAAAAAAGACCAATCTGATACTTACAACTAGAAACCTTCTAATAAGAATTACGACATGAGAAAATCGCGCATTGATTGGTTCGCTATGTTTTAGAAATTCCCGCCTTGTATTTGAATATAATGTATATTTGTGATACTTTAAATTTCAACAATATAATTAAACTTGTATATTTTAAAAATATTATCAAATAAATTTCTTATATTATGTGTCAAAATAATGTAAAAAGAATTATTTAATTTAACACCTTTCTTTTACAAATTTATTTTAAAAAATTAAAGATTTGATTGAATATCTTGAAACAAAATTAAAATTACACAAGTTTAATGAAATATAAAATATTTAATAAATTATTTAAATATTCGGTCTTGAATATTTTATATTTCATTAATACCTAATAAAAAAATTTATATAACTATCCTGTGAAATAAATATGATGAAATCTGTGTATAATATTACATAGCTACATCTGGAAACTATGTTTGCAGTAGCACAGAAGAATTGGATTTATGTGTATGATAATAATCAGGGAATAGAATTACATTACATTATATATATATAGAATTGTTTATTGTATCCTGCACACCATTTTAGATTTCAAATACATAGCAGATATATGAAATTTAAAATTAAAGTTGCTACATAGCAATATGTATGATCACCATAGAACTTATACTACTGGAGAGAGAATACGGACATCGAGCTGTGAGTAAGATCTAAAGGATAAAAATATCTTTTTATCCTCTTTTATCGTCTTTGGCACAGAAAGAAGAAAAGTTATTTAGCAGGATTTCTATTTTTAAAAAGAGTGTTTCCTTTTTACTGGCAATGCAACCATCATGACACAACAGTGCACTACGCAGGCGTTCCAAAATTACTGTAGTTCTGCTAGCACTACTGTAATTTACTCATATTTTGGACTTTGCAATAGACTGGCAATGTAAACAGACATGAATAAACATACTAAATTGTCAATAAATTTTGAACGAAAACAGCAGCGATAGTTCTTCCGAAGAAAATGAACTAATTGTGGGATTACCGATTCAAGCAGTTTGACCTCGTGTTAAAAATTGTATAGACACAGTTAGTAAATATTTAGATGTGGAATATTTAGATGTGAAATTTAAAAGTCATTTTCGGTAAAATGAATATATGTGCATCTTTTCTGCAATTAAATATAATATGTATATTTTTTTATTTTTTTGGATCGAATATTTCGATGCGTTGTGCTTCTTTAAGTGACGCCATATTGCACAGTAACTGTCTCACCTCGAAAGCCGCAGTATTCACAGTGGTAATATATCATTTATGACATCATTGAGGGAATTAGACGCTGTCGCAGCACGCTGCGTAATAATAGCGAAACAATTTTTCAGTACTGGCAGTGTATATCGGAACACATCCAAAATATCGCATACGAAAAACTAGGGAAATACTATAATATATGTAATACATATTATAGTATTTCCATAATTTTTCGTATGCGATATTTTTCGAGAATATACGCGTTCAGCATTACAAATCGGAGGCGTCCGTTTGCTTTTTTATCTCGAAAATCGTTCGGCAACTCTTTCTGCTACATGTCATCTCATCTGCGTTCGATATTAACATTTCTAGAACCAATCGAGCTGCTCGATTCACTACCGGATTCAAAGATCGAATTCGCAGAGCTAATGCAGATTTTTGCGCCTAAATTAAATTCGTAACCTGTATATTTATAATAATACTATCAAATAGAAATTGATGGAATACATTATGTACAATATTTAATGAGGAAAGTAAGTTTTTAATTCTTTTCTTCTTTATAATATATTAAAAATTCTAACGAACTATAAATCAAGTGATATAACTTAATGATTAACTAAATTGCAGAAATTTATTTTGCAATGTAGTATTTTCTTTTAAGAAAATACACCTTGCATATGAATCTGCTACATTTATGTATAACGCGATCTATTTTTAGTATATAAGACTATTATCAGTTTCTAATAAAGCGAAAGAAATTTTCAATCAATAATTAAAGATATTTTTTATTTATTCATAAAAATAAATAATTTCATTTTATAATATAAACTTAAAGGACAATTTACAGCTCTGTAGCGTTCGGAATTAATTCTTGGCACTCGGATTGGTCGAACATCACATGATCAAGCTTGCTATGTACTAGCTCGCATCTCAGATTTACATTGCTGAACATACCTAATAAAGGGCGCGATTCCATAACTGTTTTAGGCCTACTCTTAAAATTAAAGCTTAAAACTCTCTCTCTATCTTTATCTCTTTTTTTGCTGTAAAATGAAACAGAGAGAGTTTTAAGTATCGCTTAAGGTCAAAGTAACGGTAGTGCAACCGGGCTTTACGCCTATCGACAGTTGTCGGTATCGTTGCGCGGATATTTTATATGGTGAAAAAACTGCGCAACGACTTCGATAACTGTCGGTAGACGTAAAACAGTTATAGAATCGCGCTCCTAAAAATATATACAGAAATATATACAGAAATATATTTTCTGTTTCTCAGATCTTATTCACACTTTCCATTCATTGCTTAGATAGGCCATTCCCTTCCAGTATAAGCTCTATGATAAATACTAACGAGATACTATTACAGACAATCCTGGGCAAATTTTCGGTCCCAAGAACCCATAGGTAATTGAAAAACGCTTACATTACTGATATAAATATGCTATTATTAACATAAATATTTGGCTCATATATTATTACATTCATGATTTTTTATTACATAAATGTTCCATAAATAAATATGCATATTTGTAAAATTATAATATCTTATACATTGCAGAAAAATTACAATTTTTCTCTGCAGTTATTATCTTTGTTGATAATCAAATTTTGACGATCACTGAAATCACAATTTAAAGAAAAATCGAGTATTATTGAGTTCTAAATGCATAAATACATCTACTAAACTAATAAATCATAAAATTAGTACAATATTATCAGTTCTTAATTCTTAATCACTTCAATATTCACACGAACGCAAACTCCCGTAAGAATGTCAGTCTTTAATATTGTAGTATCTCGTTGATGATATAAATCATATACCAATCGTTGCGCAACTTTTTCACTAAATTAATAGCAACATTTCGGAAACATCACGTGCACTAATGCATATCAAGACCGTTGTATATCTACCACCGCGGCAGTGTATGTTCCGTTAGGCGAACACGAAATTCATGAAATGTAATAGCGATTTCGGCTGGGATGCACTAGTGCACATAAAGTTGTCATATAAAATTGCCATTCTAAAATCTATTAGTAAATTAAATCTATTAGTAAAAGTAGATTAAATCGTACAATCTCCAATATACATTATTGTACTGTTAATAAAACATGTATTATTAATTTTCATTTCGTTTTTGCATTCATAGTAATTTCGGCTGGGACGCACCGACTACACATTTCGAGTGTAACTGGTGTGTTTGACTGGTTGAATGGTGCAATTCCTTGCCAGTATCGCATGTTCATCTCGATACATCGCACAAGTATATACAAAGTAGCTCCGACAAATTTGTTGAGGCCAATTGATGTAATTGTTGAGGATTATTGGTGTAATTCATGAGACGCTGAAAAACAACGTGTATATGATCACGTGTGTGGTATTAATTTTGTCGCTAGTATCTGATTTCAAGTGCGATTTGATGCTACGAAACGCTTCGAAACTTTTTACTTGACCAATTGGAAGAAAGAATTTTACTTGACCAATCAAAAAAAATGCTTCGAAACATTCGTAGCAGCAACCGGACCATAGCCAGGCATAGTCTTCATCTAAAAATTGATGTCCAACCTGTAGTATCAATTTTGATTTTATAAATGATTTATATATACTCATGGAATTTTTGACATCATCGTCATCAAGTGATGATGACGAATTAATATTGGCAAAACATAAAAAAAAGGCAGAGTGAAAATAAAAAATTACAAGAGATTGAAGAAGTCATGCGAAAAATGTACGATGAAACAGTGAGTTTTGCAGGTTAAATTAAAACTATAATATAATAATATAATATTTAATATAATATTTAATATAACATAATATTATGTTTTTATTATGTATTTATATTATACTGTATTTACATTATACTCGTACTATTCGAAAAGGAAGTTATCGCAATCGGATTAAATGTGGCCGTTTATATCTCAAAAAAGCACAAAGAAAAAAATTAGAGAGCCTCGTAGGAAGAGAATGACAAACTACATCATGTAATTCGTCTCCTTTGGTTGGGTATGGGCAAAGCTCCAAAGGCAAGAGATTAGAGAAAACTGATAATCCCGTGATGTCCTGATTGGACGTGGTATAATCACCTGATGCAATTTGCCATTCTCTCTCTGTGAGGCCCTATGGATACTTTCTAGTGAAAATCGGTTATCTCAAACCGGATAGATTTCTCGAAAATCGTGAAGAATGCAAATAGTCGAAAATGGCGAACTATTCTTCAAATACTAGACGCGACCAGTATTATAAATCGGTAATAAGATAAAAGAGATTCATAGCAATTTTGGCTGAAAACACCAATGTACAATGCATATCAAGACTGTTGTACACTGTTAATACCTACTACCGCGGTAGTAGGTATGTATGTTTCATCAGGCGAACAGATTCACGAAATGTAAACCTTATTACCGATTTATAATACTGGTCGCGTTTTTCGAGAAATCTATCCGGTTTGAAGTGATCGATTTTTACTAGAAAGACTCATAGAGAGAGAGTGGCAATGCCCACATCCAATCAGGACGTCACGGGGTAACCAGTTTTCCAATCTCTTCCATGTCTTTGGAGCTTTGATGTTCATACCTAATCAAAGAAGACGAATCACATGATTCAGTTTGCCACTCTCTCCCTGTGAGGCTCTCTAATTTTCACTTTCTTCTTTGTATTTTTTTGAGATACAAACTGCAACGTTTACCCCGAATTTATTGCGATGGCTTCCTTTTCGAGTAATATGAGTAAGTATAATGTAAATAATAAAAACATAATAAAAACATAAATATTAAATATTAAATTATATTATAATATTAAATATTACCATAGTTTTAATTTAAATGCCTGCTAAACTTACTTCGTCGGACATTTTTCACATGACTTCTTCAATGTAATTTTTTACTTTCGCTCTTTTTTTTATGTTCTATCAATATTAATTCGTCATCGTCACTTGATGACATCAAAAATTCCATGAGTACATATAAATCACTCATAAAATCAAAATTAATGCTACAAGTTGGTCACTTTTCAGATGAAAGCTATACCTGGCTATTACGAATGTTTCGAAGTATTTTTTGATTGGTCAGGTAAAATTCTTTCTTCCAATTGGTCCCAGCCGAAATCACTATGAATGCAAAAACGAAATAGAAATTATCAAATATATGTTTTATTAATAGTACAATAATATATTGGAGATTGTACGATTTAATCTATTTTTAATACATTTTTATTGCAATTGTATATGACAGCTTTATGTACACTAGTGCAGCCGAAATCACTATTTCATTATACAACGGTCTTTATATGAACCAGTGCACTATAAATATCTACGCAACAATATCGATAATTGTCGGTAGGCGTGTAAAGACAATTACAGAATCGCGCCCCAAATATGTTTAAATATCGATAAATGTTCGTTTATATAATAGATACGTAATTTACATTATATACCGAATACATATGACAAAATATTTTTTTTTCCGTATTAAATACGTAAATTATATATTTGATATGTATTCCTAATATGGCGGTACACTTTGGATGACCAGGCTCTGGGAGTCAATCATGTAACTTTTCCCCTAAGGCGAAAACATGAAAAGTGAAAAGTTCTACATGAACTCTATGATCATCTATGATTTCGAGGAATCATGTAACTTTCCCAACTGTCAAAATGTGGAATTGTTCACGTGAACCAAGGAACCTGTGGTGGAAAGGTGGAAATCTAGGGATAAATATACTTCGGGACTATCATGTCTTATCCTCCGACAATTTATCTCAAAGCAAATGCCATTAATAATTGAAGAAATAATATCGCATTGATGGAAAAGAGGTTATATATAGGTAACTATTATAATAATATATATTACAAAAACTATTATTACGTACATATATATTGGGTACATACATACATACAATTAATGATTTAAAAATGATTAAAAATGACTAAAAATGAGACTAAAAATGTTATATTTTGTCACATAATTATTTATTTCTTAACAATTACTATAATATATTATATAATATTGTAAAATACTTTAAACTTATCAATTTTAATTCACTCTCATTTTTTCTGTCTATTCTATTCTTCACTAATTCAGGATTGTGTTTTAAATAATTTAATAACATTTCTTTTTGTTTCACAATCACATTCATTATTATTTTTCTTTCTGTTGTTATAGGTTACAGATTATATGGATTGCTCAGTCGTCTATGCAATATCGCATATGTAATCGCTATACATGAAAAGTTTCATGTGAAATCTCGATGAATGAAAAATGAAAAGTGAAAAATGAAAAATGAAATGTGGAAAGTTTCACGTGAAAATATATGATTTACCCTATGATTAAAGGATCTCTAGTCAATACAATAAGTTTTAATAATGTTTTAAGCACAGACTTCTATATATACTACTAGAATGCTAACTTGTTTGAAAAAGTGGCCTCCAATTTTGAAGTAATATTATATATGCATCAAGAACTGCTCCGCGTGATATTTACACGTACGCACACATCAACACACTATTTTGACAGGTTAACCTATTTGATAATATTAAAATCATCAAATACTTATTTTCATAATCCAGCTATTATAAATTATTCTAATTCATAAGAAATTGAATAAGATCGCATCTTTTATATACGTTTATTAATATTCAATATTGTCTTTCCAATAATGTCTTTACCTTTTTATTCGAACTCTTTCTCTTCCAAAAAAAAACAAAATTTTTCACTATGAGATCACACCACTTCCTCTTCCAAAAGAAACAATATTTTTCATTATGAGATCATATCACTTTCATAAGATTATATGTTTATTTATGTGAACAGTTGATACAAAATACAGTTATACTGCATTCTTTTGAATAAATTCATGACGCATGCGCAGAATGCAATTATACTACTATACAATTCTACTACTACTATACTACTACTATACAATTTCGGGGTTTTACATAAGCTTGTCCTAAATAGAGTTCTAGATATAACAGAGAAGCGCAATCGAGCATATTTAAAGGTTATAATTATTCTAAAGAAAAAATACGACCTATGTTTACATCAGTCATTCTGCAAACAGAGTGCGATTCCTATAACAGTAGTGTTTTTACTGTTATAAGAATCGCACTCTGCAGAATGACAGATGTAAACATAGATCGCCATTTTTTCTTTCTACTGCTTACAAAGAAATACTGATTCTCTTTGGAAACTATAGTACATATCAAGATTTAAAAATCATGATACTGAAATTAGAATCCTAGAAAACTATTCATAGAAAAAAATGACGAAACCAATCAGAAATCAGGACAGCGGTTGTACTTCTCTGTTATATCTGGGACTCTTGTCCTATTCTTAAGATTCTTCTTAAGACCGTATTTAAGACGGTCTTGAATATAAGATCTGACTATGAATACCGGCCTACAACTACTACTTCTATTGTAGACTCTGCATTATATTCAACTGTGATTGGTCAATTTTCTACGACTTGATCCTATAATCGCTACAACTTCTATTGGGTGTGTTCCCTTTTTACTGGCAGTGCAACTATCATGACGTCACAACAGTGCATTGCCACAACTGTTCTAAATTACTATAGTACTGCAATGTCATATTTCGGAACGACTTTCCAATAAACTGGCAATGTAAACAAACATGGATAAACGTACTGAATTGTAATAAATTTTGAACGAAAACAGCAGCGATAGTTCTTCCGAAAAAAATGAATTATGGAATTATCAATTCAAGCAGTTTGACCTCGTGTTAAAAACTATATGGACACAGTTAATGAATACATATTCAAATGTGGAATTTAAGAGTCATTTTCAGTAAAATGAATATATGTGTATCTTCTGCAATTAAATATAATGTATATATTTTTTATTTCCTGATCGAATATTTTGACGCGTTGTGCTTCTTTAAGCGACGCCATATTGCACTGTAAGGGACTCCGTACAATAAAAGGAACAGGGAACACAGAACAGAGAATAAGAATTTCAACTTATCAGAAATCATGTATTGTAGAATACATAGTCTCTAGATTCTTGAAATTCTTATTCTCTATTCTCTGTTGCCTGTTCCTTTTTGTGCGGAGTCCCTAACTGCCTCATCTCGAAAGCTGCAGTAATCGCAGTGGCAATATGGCTATCATTTATTGAGGGAACTATACTCTGTGAACGTATGCGTATACGTTGACTATGAATACCGGCTATAGAATCTTAAGTCATAGAAAATTGACTAATTATAGTCGATTATTCTTTCCATATTTGTAATTGGTTAATTTTCTACGACAATTAGAGTGAAAAAGAGCTATGAGAACATGTTGAAACATGTTGGAGTATGCGACGCGAAGAAATCTCTTAAGCTGACTTTTCACTGCGTAGGAAAAGGTACTTTTAAGATACATTTTGACGTACTGCTAAAATAAGCAATTGGACATTTTGACAGATTTTTGTCGATCATTATCTAGCGGCTGAAATTTTGTAGTTTGGACAGTTTTAACTACAAACATTAAACGTTCAAACTCTATTGACAGTGCTGACATACTAGGGCTGCGTTCGGGAATACTCATTGATGTGCCACTAATACACATCAGCCGTTCGGAAATACTCATGTACTCGGTGTGTATTCGGTGTGTACTAGTGTGAGATCGTTTGGAAATGTCGAGAGAATCACATCGAATGCCACTAAATCCGTGCGAAAAGCAAGGGGGGTCGATGTAAGCCAGTGTGTTATGCCGCAGCACAGATTTGCATAACGTTTAATGCATAGTGCATAAGAGAATCGGAATTCGAAATTTAAAAGGAATGACTTATATTCCTTTCTTTTTTACAATCATATATCGCTGTCTCTTTACAATCATTTCACCGCCTTTCTTCATTTCTTTGGTGAATTGTTTAGCTTGAGGTTAGAATTAAACGTGAGCAGTGAGATAGAATTAAGATGACACACATGTCACACGGAAGCCGTTCGAGAACACTCATCACCCAAAAGCACATGGTGCTTCCCCCACTTCTCCACTGAAGTCACCAAACACATCAACGAGTGATTTCCGAACGCAGTCTAGATCTGTTCTTTTTGATTGAACTTTTGCATCAGTTCTCTTCAAGAGAAAAGAAGAGGAAGATAAAGTGGTGTAAAAATTTAGCCAAAAAGAACAGGCCTATTATATCGACCGTGTTGATCACCATTGATTATGATATACATAACCTAATTTATTCTCTTTTTTGCTGATCCATAAAAAATTTGATACAATTAGAATAATCTAATAATATTTAATTCAGCGTGTTAATTAAATATTGCAAATAATATGAAAAATACAAACAACATCGAATCTGTCGCTTAAATATCAAATTTGACGCTTCTTTTTCATGTATAAAATTGTCGCTCTAATAGTTTTGCACTAAAAGTCACATGATATTTTTTATCGCTAAAAAACGGCCAGTTTGAACAGCTCATGAAAATGCACCTTTATATTCAAGGCTGTCTAAAATACAGTCTTAAGAAATCATAAACCAATCAGAAGTTCCCATTAATGACTTAAAGGCCATTCTACATCGTATCGAAGCATCGGATTGACTAACCTCATATTAATTTTCTGCGACTTAAGACTCTATGACCACTATAATTTCTATTACGTAATCTATAATGGTAGTAGCAGTAGTGGATGAGACTTGTAAGAAACTCCGCAATAAAAAGAATAGGGAACAGAGAACAAGAATTTCAACCTATCAGAAACTGTGTATTTCACAATACATGATTTCTGATAGGTTGAAATTCTTATTTTCTGTTCTCTATTCTTTATTCCTTTTATTATGCAGAACCCCTAAGAATAACAAATTAATCAATCACAATTGAATGTGAGAAGAATAATCAACTATGATTGGTCAATTTTTTACTTTTGCAGCTTCATTCATTAATACTGCCATTATGGACCATATTGTAGACATATTGTAGACACCGCATTTAAAAATTTATTGTAGATCCGAGCTTATGTCATCTTTGTGCTTAAATCCCAAAGGTGCATTTTCAAGAGCTCATTTTCACTGCTCAAACTAGAGCACTAACGTAGGTATTCACCATTTTTATTCCTTTTCTTATTCTTTGCTCTGTCTCCATTCCATTACTGAACTGACGGGTTATGGTCATTACATTATGATTTGTATTTGTTACTTGAAATTTTGTAGCTCCTTTCATTCCATTTTTGCTCTGAAAATCAGTTGAATATCTATCTATATAATATTAGTGCAGGAGTGCAGCGACTCAATGAAATAGCGAAATCGCTATTTCATTGAGTGCTGAATGATGATGAGTGCAGTCTATCAAAAAGATGCTATAAGTTTTATATTTATTTTAAATATGAAATCAAAAGATTGTATAATATTGAGTTTGGCTACAACTAATGCATCGGATAAGCAATGCATCGGATTAAGCTGCTGAAACTGATTTATCGAAATATTAATTATGTGATCAATGATGTATTTATGCCTGATGTGCACGCAAGAATAAACCAGCGCCCGAACTTTATTGATAAATTTCATACCGTCATTTTTTTAATCGATTTCAATTGACTCGGAGTGATTTTGAATTAAAAAGAATCACTGCGATTAACTTAATCCATGATTAATTTATCAAGAGACTGTATTATTATATTAATGTGGATTAATATTTGTAATTCGTTTGGGACACACACATACATGCTTTATTCTTACGAATAAATTTATTCCTCAGAATTAATACTATATTTATTAGAATATTTTATGGTTTTATCATAAAAAATTGCTTTTGGAAAGCACATGTCACTAGAAATGCGATTGTAGAAATGCTATTTGTAGAAAAATTAAAGTTAGTGAGATATATGTATAGAAATAGTTTTCATTTTAGAGTCTTCGTAAACAATTTATTCAAATATATTACATTGCAATACTGTTGGAATGTTTTGTTACAATATAACAAAAAACGGACGGATCTTAACATTGTTGGAATTTTGCAACAATGATTCAGTAACGTTTCGCAACCACCATGCAATATTGCAATGTTTCTGCAATCTTTCTGTACTGTATGGAATAATTCCATACAGTACAGAATTCCATTTTGCTCTAGTCGGAGGAATAAATTTGGATGTATCGTAATAAGCGCTTGACACAACGATTTATCATTTTCTTCATTCAAATATTAAAGTTTTTTTTGCCTTTAAGTAGATATCAATAAGTCACACGTTTTCACGATGACTCAAATATTAAAGTTTTTTTTTGCCTTTAAGTAGATATCAATAAGTTACACGTTTTCATGGTGAAATTCTTCTTTTATAAATTATTGTGTTTCAACATATTGACACTTCGATTACACTCACTTGATAAAACAATTTATTAATTAACCGATTTATTAATTAAACTAACAATCGCAAATGATTATTCGGCAATTGAAAATCACATAAAGAAAGAAACACGTCTGTAAGTCCGTATAACAATATAACATGTATTTATATGCGGCAAGTAGCTGACTGACTTTCTTCTTCATTTAATATTTGAGTGAAGAAAGTGATTTACAGTAAACCGTTGTTAAGCACTTTATTACGGTATATCCAAATTTATTTCTCCGACTGTTTCAAAAAACTAGAGCAAAATGGAATCATTGAACATCTACAAAGTAATAACAATTTTATAATTAAGATAATAATAAGCTTTTAAAGTGTGCTTAGCTTATGTTTTTGTTTTAAATTCACAATTCTTTGACTTCTAAGAAGCGTGCATTTTTCATAAGACTTCTTATAAATATGTAATAAATGCTATGGATACACGATAGCATAGATAAAATTGTTAGAGAAATTTTTGTAAAAGTGAGAAATTGGACAATAATTGCATGCTACAAGGATTGTAATGCCTATTGATACATACAATTAAGTCTAACAAGTTTTCAATACATCGAATTGCAAGAAACGCTCTTAGAATTCGACTGAAATATTAGATGTGAGAAAAAGTTCGTGGCGTTTTTCCCGTTAGATGTAACGAGAAAAACGCCACGAACTTTTTCCCACACCTAATAATTTGATTTGTATGTCAATAATAGTTTTAATTATGTGTTTATCGCACATTAATTATTGTCTAATTTCGTTCTTTTAGTACATTTTTCTAACAATTTTATCAATATAATTGAATCACAATCTGATACACAAAAGGTTTAATATTCACTTTAATCATCATTCTAATTTATAATTTAACGAAATTATCATATTTAAAGTATGTGAAAGACAAAGAGATAGTGTAGTAAAGAGGAAAAGTAAAAAGAAACATGTTTTTATAAACGTGTGAATGAGTCCGATTAGTATGCGCCCTATGCGTAAAGTGCTCGTCTAATTATGGATGGCCGCTCCTGCTCGTTTTCTCTACGCGGCCCATGACGTTATTTCTTCTTGTAATTTAAAAATTAAGTTTCAGACAAAATTTTTGCAAAGGAAAAATTATCTTAGAATTAAGTCAAGAATGACATTTTAAGGAGAAACGTTTTTTTCTGAATCACTCTTGTATATCAGTGGTTAACACGGTTAATACTGCACTGTCAATAGCATTTGAAAGCTTGTAGTTGAAACTTCTGTTCAAACTTCAGCCGCTGGAATAAAAATGTATTCTCATGCAAGCGTCAAGATGCCTTTTTATGCTGTTAAAATTGACGCTTGATATTCGTTAATTTCAATCATGTAACTTATTTTGACGCCGAAAATGAGCATCGAATATCGACATGAAAAAGTACCTTCAAGCGTCAAACAGCGAAAGCAGCAATCAATTAACTGGGCGATACTGGCAATGATGTAAAAAAATATTTTTTACGCCATTGTAAAAATCGCCTTGATTGGTTGCTACTTCCGCTTGACATTTGAGGGTATATCTACACAAACTTACATAGGCACATAAACGTATACATAAAAAAAATTTTCGCATTTCTCTTATAAATACGCATGTAAAATGTGATTGGATATAATGGGGAGCACAAACTCTTGCATAACGCATAATATTTAATGTATAAGAAAATGAATCAATCAAAGTCTTTTATTTCCTTCTTTTCTATAAAATAAAGAACTCTGATTGGTTTATTTTCTTATGCCTCATGTTTTATGCGTTATGCAAAAATCTGTCCGCTTAGTTTTCGTTATGCATACGTTTATGCGTCTATGCAAGTTTGTGTGGATATAAGGGCTATTCCACACAAACTTGCATAGTCACATAACCATATGCATAAAAAAAATTATCCAATCACATTTCTGTCACAAAGACAAATAAAGTAAAATACGATTGGATGATTTTTCTTCATGCATATGTTTATGCTATGCAAGTTGTGTGGAATGGCCCTAACATTTGCACGTAAATGCACCTTTAAAACAGATTCTACATTAGTTGTAAGCTGATCGCAAAATTGCGATCCAATATGAAGTGTTGATTTCAAAATATAAACTTCAGATTGGCTGTCGCATCAAATTTGCGATCGGCTTGCAACTAATAGGTGCATTCGGAATTGCTCGGAGATATCCATTTGCTCTTTTACCTCGAAAATCATTCAGCAATTCGCATCTTTCTGCTACATATCATCTTCTCTGCGTTCGGTATTAACATTTCTAAAGCTAATTGAGCTGCTTGATTCACTCCGGATTTAAAGATCGAGCTCGCAGAGCTAATGCAGATTTTCGCGCCTAAATTAAATTCATAATCTGTATATTTGTATGATAATGTATCCAACTGATTCGGTAACATATACATCTCTTTAATATTTCTATTTTATAAATAGTGTATTTGAAAAACTGGATATGGTAGTAGCAGTCAAGCGCAGAAGATATTGCGCAAATAATCTATGAAGTGTGAAACTTCTTTATTCACTAAAACGCGCTTACATGTTTCGGCTCACTTTTGAGCTCTCCTCAAACAACACAAACTAACATAAATAGAAATTATCCTGTCACGGTGAACTCCCCTATCTCGAGAATTTAAATGCCAGAATTAAATTCAAAAAAAAGTGAAAGAAAAAAAAAGAAAAATGAACGAAAATAAGGAAATAATGGAAATATCGGAATAGAAAATATGAAAAACTAATTTATGAAAAAACTTTAAGATTATAATTATTAAGTATTCTGAAAATAAGAACGCTCACCCTAATCACAAATCACAAACTATATCGCAAACTATTACCGTGAATACTATTATGAATTATTCAAAAACTGATTCTTGATATTTTGGTCAGTCAATATCAAATACAGTAAGTCACTTTTAGTTTTAGCTAGTATTATTCAAGGTTATTAATGGAAAAATTTAATATTAAAATGCTAATCAATTCCATGAAAATGAAAGTTGAAAAATAATAAAAAATCACGCCAGAAAGACTCATTATTGCGTATGAACGACACTGACTGACTAGAGTTGATAACAACTCTAGCTTTTATAACTTGTCTATGATCGGGCTTGTCTAAGATAGGCCTTGGGAAGGCCCTCCATATCCGTCTGCGAGTTGAGTCCGCGCGTCTGTCTCCTGATGAATATCATCTCCGAAATCAATCTCTTCCTGTAGTGAGGCTCCTCGTTCAGTATTGTAACGTTGTTAACCCAATCGAAATCATGGCTCTTTTGTAACCGATGTTTCGTTTTGAGGTGTTTCATGGGATGTGATTTTTATGTTCTGTAATTCTTGACCTCAGCTGTCTACACATCTGTCCCACATAATCGAGTTCCGCGAGATGGCGCATTGGATGCATACGTGGGTTTGTTTGCTGCGATATTTTACAGGGCTTTTCTTGCGTAATTTGTATATAGCACTTTTTTGCTCTAGTTTGACCTGCTAATTGGGTTGGCGCGAGTTTGTGTTCATTTTTGTGCTCTTCTCTAGCGTGTTTTTTTATAATCATATTCTCTCGATCTCCATGGGAACATAGGCTCTCAGCAGGGCGGAGAAAAAAGTAGAAGTCGTTAGATCGGTGGCTCTTCCCCCTTAAGGAATAGAGTTTTTTGCCTTCTCCTTCTTCCTTATCATTTTTCAATTCCGATCTTGGTGCGCATTTGGCGAACGATTTCTTCGAACAAGAATATGAACTAAATGCTCACTAATTTGATGGCGGAAGCCGCCGGCAATAATGGCGGTGGCGCCTTCCTCCTACCAGCTTCTATCGTCGTCGACGACACAGCCATTAATTCTTATGAACATTGATGATGAGAGATCTAGTCGCAAGTGTAGTGCTGAGATAACAAGCGAGGAGGTGAGATCGAAAGTCTTGGCCATCGATCCACCTCACTCAGAATAATTTTTCGAACAATACATTTGAATCTCACTTGGATGCGTTGGCGTCAGTGCTCGCCAAAACGAGGAATCTCGATTAATAAATACTCTAAAAATGACATTCTCTCCTTTCTCATATATGTATGTATATTCGGGCAAGTCTACACTGCATTTTTCTGTACTTTCTGTTGTTTCTGAGTGATCTATCTTCTATCAAGAGTGATATTCTTCTCACTAAGAGGCGCCGGTAAAGCTATAATAGAGATCAGACGCGGCTAATCATTTGATCTTTAATCCTGTCTTTGATAAGAATGGCTTTTGAGCTTTCTTCTTTTAAAATCCTCCGCACCGGAATTATCAAGAGGATTGATCAGTCTATCTCGCTGGACTGTCTCAGAGAGAAAATCTAATCAACGATCAAAGTACTTGATGTACAACGCTTAAACAGGCGCATGACAATCAACGGCAAGATCACTTACGTGCCCTTGCGAACAGTTTGTATAAAATTCGCAGGACAATCATTCTCGAAGAAGGTGGTTTTATTTAATGCTTTATACAAAGTCGATGTATATATTCCAAAAGCTAGGATTCGTTATGTTTGTTATAGAATTGGCCATATCGATCGCGACTGTAAAAGCATCAAATCAAGATGCCTCTTCTATGAACTCACTAGAGAAGAAGATTACTCTTAGTCAACTGATCAGGCGCATGCCAAGTGTATCAATTGCGAAGGGGATCATCTCGTAACCTCGCACACATGCCCTGTCATTATTAAGCATAAGATTATTCTCGGCTTGGCCGCGCAGGAAAATATTCTTCTTGGAAGCTAGAAAAATAGTTGCTTCCAACAGTTTCCTCCCTCCGCCTTCTTATAACACGTTTCTTGATTTTAAAAACTTTCCTTACTTCCAAAATCATATTTCTACTTCTTCTTTTTCTGTGCCTACATCTCTCTCTATTATATCTAACCTCCCTTCTATGGCATCACCAGCTTCATATAATCATTCCAACATCTTGACCATGATAACTCAAAGGATCCCTTCTTTCCTAATCCTTCTATAAGCTATGCCAAGACAGCCGCCTCTGAAACACACTCCGAAACAACCGACTGTTTCGGGCCTCCTCAGGGAAACCATCCATCCATAAAATAGAATCTGTTGCAGGGAAATATAAAATTCTTCCTGCATCATCTTTGGATCATTCAACTCAACGTACAAACAAAAATCAGGATACTCTTAGGATCATCTAGATCTTTTGCTTGCATCCAATGGCCGTAATAATACTAACTACGATGCGAAGCATTATGCTCAAAGGAGCAAGCGATAAAAGGCCTCCATGTCCACCACAGAGAAATTAACTTCAAATATAGGTATGATCATTCAGAAGATTATAAGCTTCCTCGAAAACTGTGAATCTCTAGTTAATTCCTGCCGTTGGCATGATATCCCCCATTATTTCTCTACTTCAAAAAATCTTCGAAATTCTATTCACTCTTGATTATTGCTCTAAATCTAGTACTGACTCTGTAAATAATCTACATTCCTCCTCTCAGTAATACTGATCTATTAGCAAGATATAGTCATCTTCACCCGCAATAAGCATTCACAACCTATTAGAATCCTACAATGGAATTGCATTTGTGACAAACTTCCTTAATTACAAGATATCAATCGATAGTTTAACGTTTTCTGCAAGATACCCTTTATCCAACTATACCTTTTCGACTTTCGCCTTTTAAAGTCATTAGAAAGAACTCAGAGAGCTCTGGCCAGAGAGGAATATGTATCCTGTTAAGGAATAACAACATTATATTCAATCGTTTGGACCTTTCGAATCATTCTTCGATAGAAGTACAAGATCAATCAATCTCAATGATGAGCAACTAACCATTATTAACATCTATTATCATCTGAACTAACACATATCTCAAGAATGGTACAATAAACTTTCACAAATTCTTAACAAGTACAAGAACACATTCATAACAGGTGATTTTAACGCGCATCACTCCTCTTGGGGATGCTCCAAATTCGATTGTCCCGGCAAAGCACTTCTAAGCATGATAGATGTAAATGGAGCCTGCATTATGATAGTAATCCTACGCTCCTTACCTCGCTGGGAACAAACAAATTTATTTTGATATCACCTTCTGTTGATTTGACGCCACTATGTGAAATCACTATTGAATCGGACACCTTTGACAGTAATCACTTCTCTTGTCTATATGTCTTTTTATACAAATTAATCCTTGATACAGACAAAGCTGACAAATTACACCATTATTTACTATCTGCCTCCGAAGAATTTTTCAGCAAGGTCCCTATAAACTCTACTGAGACATGAAGAATATTTTGCAGATCATTTACGAAGCCTTACAAAATTGCTTTTCCCCGAAAAACAATGACTTCCCAGGACAGTCCCGTCTCCCAGCAACAGGAAGAGTTTTCCTTGGACAGAAGAATGCTCCAGGGCCATTCTAAATCGCAGAAATGTCGCAAAAATTTATCAGCAATGCCCATCTATCGAGAATTTCCTTTTATTCAAGAAAGTAAGAGTGTCATGCACTAAGACTTTATATAAGATTAAGAAGAAATTCGTGAAATCATTTGATTGTAAGAGACTGTAAGATTCTTACCAGTGATATATGGTGTTTAGTTGAAATTTTCAAAAGACGTAATTTATCAGAGCCTTCTAGTGTGATTTCAGATGACAAGCAGAAGCTTTTAGAAAAGGTCAAGGATAAAATCTGTCCTCCTTTCTGTCCTACGAATATTGGCAAAAGCTTATCATCAATAATTACAGAAGACATTCACATCAGGGAACAGTTTTCAAAGATCTGGATTCGCCCTTTTCCACCAATGAGATCAACCTCGTTTTATCACAATCTAGAAAAAATTCCTCTCCGGGTCTAGATCAAATCAGCTATGCTTTCTGCTTTGTCAGCTAAATACAAAGAACTTTCACTAAACTTATTCAACCACTTTTTAGAAGAGGGAACTATACTACCTTCCTGGAAGACCTCGCTTATCATCTTCATTCCGAAGGCGAATAATTTTGATTTCCGCTCCATCTCACTTCTATCATATGTCCTTAAAATCTTTGAGAAGATTGTCTATTTAAGACTGCAATGACTGGTGGAATCGTAAGCGATCTTACCACAAGAACTGGGCTTTAGACCTAACAGGTTGTGCACAAACAGCTTGGTTACTCTTACAAACAACATCCATACAAGTTTTCTGGTGAATGAGGTCGTCGCGGTAGGCTTCTTGGACATAATTGGCACTTTTGACAATGTGCTCCCTGGTCCTCTCTGAGGAGCCCTAGAAAATTGGAGTTCTCATAAGACTTCGCAAATTCATAGAAAAACATTATTACTCATAAAAGTGTACACTTTGTTGAGGAGGGTCATCTCAGCGAGGTTACTCTGTACATAAGGGATCCTCCTCAAAGTTCGACGCTCAGCCCGCTACTTTTTAACATTAGTATTCGCGAGATGAATCTTCAACTATATCCTGGAACTAATTTTTTGCAGACAACATTGTGGTTTACTCTTCTTCGAGACAAGCTATTGCTAATCTCCAATCTTCACTTAATGATTTATTTGTATCTTTCGAACAAAGATCTGGAGTTATCACCAACCAAATCCAATTGGATTTTATTTTCCAACAGAAAGCGTTCCTTTAAAAAAGATTCTACTTTCAAAATCTTTATCAACAATCATTTAGTGGAGAGAAACGTTAACATAAGATTTCTAGACGTTATTTTGGACTGCAGGCTCAAGGGAGAAGATCACTTCAAGCAAGTCATCAAAAAAAGAAAATCACTGAATTAACATCCTATCAGCTTTGGCAGAGGTCTGATGGGCTTCCCACGCCTTACTCACCATCCATAGAGCTATTTTTAGAGGATTCATCGAATATAACTGCCAGATTTTTGTTCTTCAGAATAAGAAATAGTTTCTCCTACAGTTAGAAAGACTCCAATATAAAGTGATTAAAAGGTTAAGATTAAAGGCGTCCTAGGTTACAGATAGTCTACACCCATCAACGTCATTCTATTTGAAGCCAAACTCTTGCTTAAGCTTCGCTATTATATTCGAAAAATACATATTGAAATCTATGTCTACGAATAAAATTCCAATCATTCGCAGCTTCAGCTCCATAGAAAGGACCTTGTCGCCCAAAGAGAGATCAAAAGTTCTCTCAGTATCGCCATCCTTCAAATACTACCTCCTTAATAAACATGCTTTTAATAACACCTTCCACTCTACCTTTCACCCTGTATTTGAAACTTCCTACTCCGATTTTATTCTCCGATCGGATTATAAGCAAATTATTTCAGACAATAAAAAGAAAGCTGAGTGTGCTGTTAAACAGGAATTCTTAGACATTCCATTGATCTCCGAAACTCAACTATTACTTTTTACGGCTCCAAAATGGAAGAGCAGGGGCTGTAACTTATTTTCCGGAGCTCGGAATCAGTTTCCGATACAGACCTCAGAAACTACCATGTTTACAGCGGAGGCCTGGGCAATCCTCCAATCGCTTATTTTAATTCAGGACACTGGTTACTCCAAGGCAGTGATTTTTTTCTAACTCCAAGAGTGTCCTGGAATTTGTTGGTTCCAATAGACTTATTAATTCTAATTATATCCTACACTGAATCAAGCGTTTCCTCACTGTCTCTTATAGCAGGGGCATTAATGTAATTCTTGCCTGGATCCCAGCTCATCGTGGTATTCCGGGTAACGAAATAATGGATAAGATGACCAAGGAGGCCATCTTAAAAGGGAGAAGGGACAACTTTAAACTTCCTACTTCTGGCCTAAAAGCTAATAAAATGTCAGTTTCTCGATTCAATAAATACTTCAAGAATTACAAGACAACACGCCTTACTTTACGCTAATATGAAGTGATACCAGAAAAAGTCACTCAACCGCCAGGAGATTGTCTTGACTAACAGACTTCGTATCAATCATTACAACTTAAACTTCAGCTTGCATAGAAAAAACATGGAATCCCCAGCCTATACATACGGTGACCCTAGACAGGATGCCAATCATGTAATTTTTTATTGCTCTTTATCTCGCAGCAGATTTCCCCCTTAGTAAATTTATCAAGAAAACTTTTCCTCGCTATCCTAATGACATTTTCCCTATGCTTATAGATCCTCAGATTAAAATTTGCAGATTTCTTTCCTTTTTAAAATTTTTGCAACTATTAATCTGAGCTCTCCTTTTTACTTTCCCTTCTCCTTCCCCTTTCCATCTTTCTCGGCGTCCGAGTATAGCTCGGCCGGAAGTGGCGCGGGTTGACTTGGTTCGCGTGGGGTTTTTTGCCGGGTAGGGGAGAGGGGGAGGAGACTGACACTCTTTCTAATTCTAGTTCTTTCCGTCTCTATTGTTTAACTCCTGTGGAAGGTTGGAGGTGTCTGGGAAACGATTGGCCAAGTTTACCTCGTCAACGAGGACCAGGACCATTAATTACAAAAGACAAGACTGTCCCACATAACTTGCATCGCAACTCTTACACGAGATCTTATGAACAACATTCGACTTCTTGTCGCGGTCCTTATGCATCTTAATGAATTTTCACAATTTATTAGTACTATAGAACGATACCCCTCATACACTCGCTATTCAATCTGCTTAACTTCTCAGTAATACCACGAATGAAAGGAACACGAAAATGCACTGTAGTGTATTTGAACTGTTATAATATCTGAGTCTACAAACGTTGAAACAAATATTATTAAATAGAAATTGATGGAGTATATTATGTACAATATTTAAAGAGGAAAGTTTTTAATTCTTTTCTTCTTTTGAATTTGAGGTTACGAATTTGAAAACAAAAAATTTGCTAGTTAATTTTTAGATCAAAGCTTATGTTGCACATATAGAATGAAATAAAATCTATATTAATATATTAAACTATATTACTATATATATAACTATATTAATTTATTATATATAACTATATTAATATATTATATATAACTATATTAATATATTAAAGACTCTAACGAATATAAATCAAGTGATATAACTTACAAATTTCAAATTGCTGAAATTTATTTGCAATGTAGTATTTTCTTTTAAGGAACACACCTTGCGTATGAATCTGCTACATTCATGTGTAATGATGTATTTTTAATATATACCAGGTGTACAAGTATGAAATGACGATTTTTTTCCCAAAAAAAACACGTTAAATTCGGAAGAATGATAAAAAGAGATTTATTCAAAGTATGCTCTATTGCTAGTTACACATTAGTTTTCCCATCTTTCGGGCAATTTGTGGATACCACGCCAGTAAAAATCTTTTCCTTTTGCCGCGAACCATTCATCGAGCCATTTTTTCACATCTTCGTACAAACCAAAGCACTGCTTAGCGTGACCCATCGATGCAAATAAGTGCTAATCGGAAGGAGCCAAGTCTGGTGAGTAAGCCGCATGGAGTAGAACTTCCCAGTTGAGTGCTTCCAACGTATCCCGAACTGGTTTTGCCATATGTGATGGAGCATTGTCATGGAGAAAAACCTTGTGTTGCTTCTTTTGATATTCTGATCGTTTTTTTAAGCAGCGAATGGTACAAATCGATCAATTGTTGTTGATAGCATTTGATATTAACCGTTTCGCCAGATTTCAATAGCTCATAATAGACCACACTCTTCTGATTCCACCAAACACATCGTCTTCCTGCCAAAGTGATTCGGTCTTGCGGTCGATGTGGATGGTGCGCCTGGGTCTACCTATGATTTTTGCGCTTGGGATTCTCAAAAAAAAATCCACTTTTCATCCCCAGTAACGATACGATGCAAGAACTTTGACTTTCTTCTGTTATTGTTCGAGCAAAATTTCACATTTTTGCGTCTCTCCATCTGTCTCTCGTTCAATTCATCCCATCTGCCGACTTTCTGAATCTTTCCCATCTCTCGTAGGCGATTGGAAACAGCTTGTCGACTAACGCTCAATTGCTCTGCGAGTTGTTTTTGTGTTTGTGAATCATCTTCATTCAGCAATTCCACGTCTTCGTACTTTTGGGCGGTTTTCCGTGTTTCTTGTCTGCAACATCGAAATCTCCAATTTTGAAACGCTGAAACCATCGTTCATACGTAATCGGTATGATTCCGCAGCAGTTTTCTTCAAATGAAAATAAAAAATTAATGCTGTCCGCGAATGCTCCTTACAAATTTCGTCATATTAAACACAGCAACTAACACAATACTATGCAAACACTTTTCAATCAAATCACTTTGCGCGTTTGACACTTATTATGGTACAATAAAATGGCGTATAATATTAAATTTTTGTACTTCACACTGCATTGATGCGCCATCTGTTTCTCAAATCGTCATTTCATACTTGTATACCTGGTAAGATTATTATCAGTTTTTAGTAAAGCGAAAGATATATTCAATTAATAGAGTATTTTTATTTATTTCATAAAAATAAATAATTTTATTTTATAATATAACCTTAGGACAGCTCTGTATCGTTCGGAATTAATTCTTGGCATTTGGATTACTCGAAGATCATGTAATCAAACTCACCATCTCTTAGCTCGCATCTCAGATTTATGTTGTGCCGAACGCACCTAATGTAAGACCGGTGTCTTTTTATGTTGACGCTCGATGTTCATTCTCAGCATCAAAATAAATCATGTAATCAAAATTAACGCTTGATATTTATCAATTTCGTGACTTATTCTGACATCGAAAATGAGCGTCGAGTGGCAGTATGAAAAGCATCTTTAAGTCCGGATCTTCATACAAACAACAGCGCTTTGATGCAGAACGCTGATTGATGAAAAGCCAGTTGTGAGGATAAAATTTACTCCCATCGCACGGGTTTTTCACCAATCAAGCGTTCGGTATCAGAGCGCTGTTGTCCGTATCACAGTCTAGATTGTCTAGATACATTTGCGACACTGAGCATCGACGTCTTTGATGTAGGAGAGACAAAATTACGATCTGTGGTCATTTTGAGAACTATACACGCGCTCACATTTAAATATTTTAGCTAATTACGATACTGATCAATATGAGCGTTTTTAAATAAAAGACATATACAATGTATCACAATAAATTTCATCTTTGTTTAATATTGCAAACAATAAGAATAAAATTGAGTAATTGTTTTAGGTTATGTCATTTGTTTCTTGCTGGAAAATTATATAGTAAATGAAATTATAAAACAAATGGATACTATTTATTTGTTATAAAATGTACTATTATTTAAATGTGTGTTTGTGTGTGTGTGTGTGTGTGTGTGTGTGTGTGTGTGTGTGTGTGCGCGCGCGCGTGCGCGGGTGCGTGCTGTGTATATACATATAAAACAAGGTATATTTTTAAAGGAAAATTTTATTTAATAATCATAATAACCGCTGTTCTGGAAAAAATAAATAATAGAAGAATTAAAATAATATAAAATTAGATAATAGAATAAAAAGTTCTTAAAAATAAAATTAAAAAATTAAATTAAAATAAGAAACAAAGTAAAATAATATCCATTATTTAATACATTTACAATTAATATCCATATATATCATTCTGTGTTTATTTTTCAAATATTTTTACTTTTACTATTATGTTCATATTATATATGTAATCATTAAAATGTATAATAAATAAATAAATATATATATTGAGAAATAAATGTAGAAAAAAATAAATATGATTATTAAACAATAATAAAAATTATCAAATAAATATTGTAGTAGAAATATTCAGTTGCACAATGATTAAAATTAAAACGATTAATGTACAATTGTAAATTTACTTTTATAATTGTAATTTTACTTTTTATTATGAAAAATAAATGTAACTTTAAGTACTACTTAAAAACAAATTATCTGCTTTAAAAACAATTCACTGCTTTAAACATACAAATTCTCTGCATTAGCAGTTTGTGTTTTTAAAGCATGGAATTTGTATTTTTAAAGCAGTGAATTTATATAATTAAAGCAGAAATACATTATGCTATATCAAGTCGAGATAACAGATACCTTAATCTCTAAAGTCTCGAACTTTAATGTTTGATAACTTTACAAGGCCAATCGCCATGTTTTGCTGTCAGATTCTTTCGTTTCATGCAAAAATGTTTTGAATGAGATTAATTTCATCAAAATCGGATGTGAAGAATTCTCTTCTAAATAATTACCAAAATGAATTTTATTATTCGTTCGATATTTCGATATCACAGTGTTCTTAGTTTGGTTAGGTTATAACGCAGCCATCTTCTCTGTGATACAACTGACGCATGCGTATGAATTGTCTTATCAAAAAAAGTGGTGTATTGCAACTGGTATATCTAGACTGTGCCTGTATGAGGATCCGGGCTAAAGATTTCACGTGCTGCTAAAATAAGCAATTAGAGCGATAGATTTGTTGTCGCTATCCAGCGGTTGAAATTTTATTGTTTCAATTAGAAGCATCAAACGCTCAAACGCTATTGACAGAGCTAACATTGTATCGATCGTGTTGACCACCGTTGACTGCGATATACGTAATTTAATTTATTCTTTTTTTTTATTGCTGATCCAGATAGAGGATTCGATGCAATCAGAATAATCTAATAACTGTTTAATTGAGCATATTAATATTGTAAATAATACATGAAAAATATGAACAACATGTCGAATCTGTCGCTCAAATATCAAAAATGCTTTTTGCCCTTTTTCATGTATAAAATTGTTGCCTTAGATCGGTTGCACCGATATTATTTTGATTTTAAGTCAAACTTAAAACTCTTTTTATCTCGTTTTAAAACCGAAAAGAGACAGAGACAAAGAGTTTTAAGCCTCACTTAAAATTAAAATAACGTTGATGCAATCGGGCCTAATAGTTTTGTGTAAAAGGCATTACGTGATCTTTTTTGTCTGAAATGACCAGTTTGAGCAACTCGTGAAAATGCACCTTAAAGAGTGACAACTCTGATATTTTCTACTGAGAATTTAATCTGGATCAGAATATAAGAACCAACCAACTACAGTCGAGCATTTCCTTGTTCGACTGTAACAAGGGAGTACTCGACTGTAGTTGGTTGGTTTTTATATTCTGATTTGGATTAAACCCTCGGTAGAAATTAGAGGTTTGTTCACGTCGCATGTTCCAACATGCTCCTGCCATAGTGCACTCTAATGAGTGCATTGGAGTGAGTGGGAGCTATGATAAGAGCACATTGGATCATGTTAGAGCATGCGACGCGAACAAATCTTAAGCCTCTGTCACTCTAATTGCTTAAATATTGTTCGTTTTATCTCTCGGGAAATGCTCGGGAAAAGTGGGATCGCTTCGAACCCAGAGTACTTGAAATGTAGGATTTACACTACGACATCCATCATACGATGTCTGATTCATCATAAGAGTCCGAGTACAAAAATTGTCATAATATTTACTTAAACTTAAATTATAGACGTAAGTAACACTTATTTAGAGACTTAAGTTGTAGACGTAAGTAACGCACAAGCTTTCACGTATGACGTAGAACTTATTGCCGTATCTCTAAGAGATGGCAATAAATCGTACGTCATACACCAAAGCTTGTG
>NW_012130074.1:1657121-1680842 GCF_000143395.1 Atta cephalotes
ACGTATGACGTAGAACTTATTGCCGTATCTCTAAGAGATGGCAATAAATCGTACGTCATACACCAAAGCTTGTGCGTTACTTACGTCTACAACTTAAGTCTCTAAGTAAGTGTTACGACAATTCTTGTATTCATACTCTAACAATGAATGTTAGATGTCATATGACGAATGTCATACATAATGTGAATTGTACATTTCAAGTACGCTGGATTTATTCGGAGCGACAGTCCACGAGAGACAAAACGAACAAAAAATTTTAGCAGCGCGTGAAGATATACCTTTAGGCAGTGGGCAATAAATGTAGCGTTTCGGAGCACATTGTTCTTATTTCGTGACAATCGCCGACGTCCTTTCACGCTCTTTTGGGAACGCTAGGAAACATTCGTGATCTGTTCCTGTTCGGCGTTCCGCCTGCTCGCCAATTACAGTTGGTTGGTCGTTGGTTCTAATCGTGGGAAAAAAAGGAGCTCGCGAGCCACGAAAAATTCAGAGTGGTGCTGTATTACACGACGGTGTTAATTATTACGCGATCGAGCG
Source organism: Atta cephalotes (assembly GCF_000143395.1). NCBI lineage: Eukaryota > Metazoa > Arthropoda > Insecta > Hymenoptera > Formicidae > Atta > Atta cephalotes. The sequence goes on from NW_012130074.1 coordinate 1,657,659, forward strand.
TTAATGCATGATATTGCATATTGACGCATGTATCTACGTATGTACACCACATCGAGTGACTCGTCGGGTCGGAGTGCAATTCAGTCGATGTAGACTGGAATAGGTCGTGGAACAGGTAACGTAGCACAACCAGGCACTTAGGAGCGGTCAAAAATTTACGCGACTACGCGATATACATTTCACGATAACGTTCAACGAACAGCCGCGTGCCGGCACACATTGATTTACGCGAGCACGGAAATTGGTTATTGAAAAAATGGCGGCCGAGGCAATGCTGAACAAGAACCGAATGATGGTGTTTAAGAACAAAGGCAAAGACCAGGAGGTGAGTGAATTATTATTGCTTCTCTACGAGGAAATAATTCTCGTGTGATGAAACTTTTTGGAACGAAACGTTCTTACGATTCGCCATCCCACACGATACCACTTCCCCCCCTCTCCCTCCTCCCTTTTGAACTCGTGCATGCGTTTATACCTGCGAATTACTTCGTCTTCCTCCAGATTTCTCCCTTTTCCTTCTGCACCTGTTTTCTTCTTTCTTTTTATTATCTTGTTCCTTTTTGCTTCTATTACCTTTCTCTCCATCTTCCTTATTTCTCACATTACCACTTTACCCCTTCATTTTTTTCTTCCTTTTCTGTTTCTTACTTTTTTCTCATTTTATAGTCTCTTGTCTTTTCTCTTATTTTACGTTGTTTCTTTTATAATTTATTGGTTTGTTTGCTATTTCATTTTTATAATTATATTCAAATTGCCATATTATAATAGTTTGATAATATTATTTTATTAAGTTATATATATTTGTTATTATATACATTGTATTCTCAACATTTGTTTATTTTGAGATTATTATACAAATTTTTGACTTATATATTCATATTAAAATATATATAAGAATCATTTAATCTTTATCCCATATATTCTATTTATGTAAAGTGAATTATGTATTATATTAAAATGACCAATTTATATATATTTACATAAACTTGATTTTTTTCACTAAGTTAACCTTTACAGTCAAAGTTAACCTTAAGTGTTCGAATAATAGATTTATATGTATTTTAAATAATTTATCTCAAATTTATCTCAAATATATGACTGCATCGATTACTTTTGGACAACACAATCTAATTGAAATAATACTTGAAATAATACTTGAAATAATAATTGAAATAATAATAAAACTCCAAATTAATTTAGATTTTTGATTTGATGCTACTAATATTTTAAAACTTATAAAAAATTTATTATTTCTATGATTTGAACCTGTTTTTTTCCATATTTGATTTTTATTTATTTCAGTAAAGAAATTTTATAACAATTTTATAATTTAATATATATTATGAATAATATATACCAAGATTAAAAATTAGATGCATAATTTAAAAGAGTAGAAACATTCATCTAATTCTTATTTGCATGTATATACTACATCATAAAATTATTTTTAAAAACGATTAATAAAAAAGTCATATAGAATATAATTGTATATCTATTCTTTTATTGGTGTAATTTTGTTATTGATACTCTAGTATTTTGAAATCATGTTAAGAACTAATGAATTGAATTAGATTATTTTCATTTTTTGAAAACTGATATGTTAATTGACATTACATATAATTGTAACTGATATGTTACAATTGTATAACTTAAAATTAATATTTATAGGAAATGAGAAGAAGACGTAATGAAGTGACAGTAGAACTACGTAAAAATAAACGAGAAGAAACTTTACAAAAAAGAAGAAACGTACCTATCACAGATTCAACAGGTAACATTAAAAACTAAAGTTTCTCTTTTTTATGCAATAAGTTGAAATATTATATGTATATTATTTTACAATATTAATACATTATTTTACAATAATGTATATTATTTTTTCATGTAGATGAAGATGAGATTGATAAACACCTTTCGAAAATCAATTTGGAAGAGTTGGTAGCAAAAGCAGGTAGCTTAGATCCAACAATACAATTGCAAGCTGTGCAATCAGCAAGGAAATTATTATCATCAGATCGTAACCCACCTATTGATCCGTTGATAGATAGTGGTATTTTACCAATCTTAGTTCATTGTCTTGAACAACATAACAAGTAAGAAAAATTTTTTGTGAAACTATGTTATATGTTTCTTATGTTTTTAGATATCTTTATCATATTACTTGTTTGTTATAATTTTGGAAATATTTTTTAAAATTTAGGTTGTGCATGCGTTAAACTCTATCTTTATGATTGTAGAACTTTATAGAATTATTTTATTAATTAATATTTTAGCCCATCATTACAATTTGAAGCAGCCTGGGCTTTAACAAATATTGCAAGTGGCACATCGGCTCAAACACAAGCTGTAGTTACTGCTGGTGCAGTACCACTATTTTTACATTTGTTGCTTTCAAGTCAACAAAACGTATGTGAACAAGCAGTATGGGCCTTAGGTATGATACATAATTATTTTTAAAAAAGTACTATTCAAGTTAGGATGTATATGTTTTTTAAAAATATGTTACTAATTCTTACATGATAGATTCTAAATATTGTAATAAAGGAATTTGTGTTATATGTATTTTTATTTATTATAGGTAACATTATTGGAGATGGTCCAGTACCTAGAGACTATGTTATTAAACTTGGTGTTGTAAAACCACTGCTAACATTTATTAAACCAGATATACCTATTACATTTCTACGTAACGTAACGTGGGTTATTGTAAACTTATGTAGGAATAAAGATCCACCACCGCCAGTTCAAACCATAAATGAGATTTTACCTGCTCTAAATATGCTTATTCATCATAATGATGTTAATGTAAGTATTATGATTATATAAATATTTAAATAATATTTTATTTATAATAAAGGAAGATATAAACTTGTTGCCAGTAATTTAATTATAGTGAAACTGATTAATGTCTATCTTTTAATCTAAAAAAAACTGCAAAAATTATCATTTATTTCATAGAACTATTTTTCCATTGCACTTTTTAATATAATAAAGTACTAAATTTTATTTATTTTAATTACTTCATTTTTTGCTGATATAAAAGTTATTATTAATTCTAATAATTTTTTAGATTCTTGTTGACACTGTATGGGCCTTGAGTTATTTAACTGACGGTGGTAACCAGCAAATTCAAATGGTTATAGACAGTGGTGTTGTACCCCGTTTAATACCACTTCTTTCGCACAAAGAAGTCAAAGTGCAGACTGCTGCCCTCAGAGCAGTTGGCAATATTGTGACTGGTACGGATGAGCAAACACAAACTGTTTTAAATTGTGATGCACTTTCGCATTTTCCAAATTTATTGACTCATCCAAAAGAGAAAATTTGTAAAGAAGCAGTTTGGTTTCTTTCAAATATTACTGCCGGTAATCAATCCCAAGTACAAGCAGTTATAGACGCAGGACTGTTACCACTCATTATTCGTAATTTAGCAAAAGTAAATATATTGCCTTATATAAATAAATGAAGTATTATTAATATAACTATATATTGTTATGCAATGTTATTTACACTTTGTTTTCATAGGGTGAATTTCAAACACAAAAGGAAGCAGCATGGGCTATTAGTAACCTTACGATAAGTGGTAATAGAGATCAAGTTGCACGACTTATACAAGAGGGTGTTATTGGTCCATTTTGTGATCTTTTATCTTGTAAAGATACTCAAGTTGTACAGGTGGTATTGGACGGAATTCATAATATGCTTAAACTTGCTGGATCGCAAGTTGAACATTTGGCTAACATGATTGAGGAATGTGCTGGTAAATATGCTTTATTATTTCAATAAATTTTTTTTTTTTTCATATATACGAATGAAACAAATTTAATAAGACAAATGTGTGTGTGTGTGTTTATATATATATTTTTTTATTTAAAGGTTTGGATAAGATTGAGGCATTACAAAACCATGAAAATGTAGATATTTACAAATTAGCATACGACATTATCGAGCAATACTTTTCAGAAGAGGTGAGATATTATAGCTTTTAATAACATTAACATGAATTTTATATAATTACCTCATTGTTTTTAGGCGGATGATGCACCATTGACATCGCACGAAGGAGCTTTTGAGTTTGATCAGACGACGAGTATTCCGAGTGAAGGTTTTAAATTCTGAGAGGGTCTCCATTTCTTATCCGATCGTGCCGTCCCCCGACAAACTCCAACACGGAGCCATCTTGCTTTCTCTTTCCTATTTCTACATCTCCTTCCTATTCCAATGAAAGCATAGCAATATGAACTTACTGCTATTGAATCAATGAATTGCGTTTGTTCTTACAAACATACAGTGTGATTTATCGACTTTTCCGTATTCGGAAAATTAGAACAAAACAAAGGAAGAAAGCTAGTTATGGAATGAAGGAGTTGGTAACCACTAAATTGAGCATTGAATTTTGATTTTTTTTCTTTCCCCTTTCTTATCATGTATGTTACCTTTATTCTTTTATAATATATGATAAACGCATATTAGCAGTCTTTAGCTGAGCGCAGCTAATTACATAACGTATGTGAGTAAATTATTCTAGAAGTCGAATAACTTCACAATAAGATGTTAAGTTAATGGAAAAAAAAAGGATCTATCGTGCTTGATCATGCTGCTCTCCACTCTAACTCAGGACGAGTCTTGGTTAGCGATATTACTTTTATAAAATAATTCGTGTATATTTTAGGCATGTTAAATTTATAATGATATTGATTACTAAATAAATGAATCAATTGACTACTCTTTGCTAGCATAATTGATAAGTATGGATATTTCTGTAAGGAGCAGACAACCAATAAAATTTCAACGGAAATTCGGTACAACTTCGACCATCATTCGATGATTTTATTTTGATTTATTAGCATTTATTGTTTGAAAAAAAGCATGTAAACTTTGTAAATGATTTTACAATTATACATTTTTTAATTTAATGTCATACAGATATATATAAAATTAAGATTCTTTAAATTCTATCGTGGGATCTGTAAATGAATGTACATTATCTGCATACAATTCCTCTGGAAGCGACTCCTCTGTGATACTTGGTAAATACGTAGGGAAATTTGGCGCTGTTGTAGATTGCCTCAGAGGAAGCAATGTATCATATATATAACAATAAGTATTAATTTCTCCAGGTATATTGTGTCCCAGAACCCAAATCACATTATACTTGGTATTTATTCGTAAAATCTACAAAACAAACCACATTATCAAAAGAAAGAATAGTAAACTGTAGTAATGAACTTCTAAAACAAAACTTATAATCTCAAATTTTGGGATATAAATAACATTTCTTGTTTTTTAAATATATTTCTTTAATTAGAGATAATTTACTTACCCGAACACCTCTAATAATACGCCATCTATTACCCATGTGTCCTGGCATTTTAGTGCCAGGCACAACTCGGGCTTTCTGGCCACCCGACCCGATGTTTCCAGGTCTTCTGTGAGTTTTGGTTTGGCCATGACTGGCAGACATCCCTTTAAAGCCCCATCGTTTCATGACACCTTGGAACCCACGATCAATCCTAAAAAAATTAACATAATTCAATTTTTTTAATAATAAAATTAATTGATATGATCATTCTATTTTTTCTTTTTATAAAATAAATACATGTAACAATAATATGACAAAATAAAAATTATTTACGTTTTTCCGCGAATATCGACAATTTCTCCTGGTTTAAAATGTGTAGCAAATAAACGAGTTCCTGGTTGCAACGCTGCTTCTGGAGATACTATAAATCTTCTTAATACACGTTTTGGCGTAACTCCAGTATTATTAAAAATATTATAATATTCTTTAGTAATCTATACAAAAAGATACTTTCAATTTCACATGATATAAAAAAATTATCGCATGTAGTTTTTTAATTACATACTAATTGCGGATCTATATTTTCTGCTCCTACTACAAGACATCCGCGTCTGTTTTTTATTTGTATTGCAGGTTTTTTACTTTTTACTGGAAAAAATTTTTCTGGTGGTATGTATTTTACTATTTCATTGTCAACAACCTAAATTAAAGTATAGAACATAATTTTATATAAATATATGTGTCTATATAGAATAAAATAGTAATTAAAGTGATAGCAGATGATGCTTGTTAAAGGCTGTTTCATTTACCTGAAGTAATGTCGAACTAACTCTTTTTCCATTTTTTAACCATAATGGATACACTCCTATTTTCTTGGCGATTAAACCAGTACGTTTCATACCTTGCTTCCACTGTATAGTAGGTTCAATTAGATCTATTTTCAAAGGAGAAAGTTTTGTTTCAAATCCGATAGTGGATGGGTATTTGTCTTGAACTACTTCATCAAGAAACTGCTTATTATCTTTTGTTAGCTGTTCATCATACAACTGCAATAAAAGCATTATGTATTTTTGTGCTATTCTCATATTATTATTTAAATATTACATCAAGAATAAATTATTTATATGTTAATTACATACAACACGTAGTGGTTTTGGAAGCCATTCTGGATGACGATATCTAGGTTTAGGTATATATTTTTCTCGTTTTGGAACAGATATATTAATACTGCAAGTTTACAAAAGTATAAAATGTTATAAAGACATATATATAAGAGTAAAACCATAGTGATGTAAATTACTTAATTATGATTTCAAGAAACAAAAATTGTTTTACTTCATACATTTACTTCAGTAAATGACCTCAAATCAGTTTAAAAAAATTACACTATTGCTTTCATCCCTCCATATAAATCTATATATTTATATTAATATTCTATATAAATATAAGTATATTAATATGAGTATATTAATAAAATATTATCTCAGGCTCTTCATTTTTATTTATCAAGTACAACTAAACTCTTTTATTTACACATCTTGTTTTAATTATTTTGTACTTGTATCATTTATCTTGTTTTAATTATTTTGTATTGTATCGTTTGTAAATATAATAAAATATATTATAAAAGCTTTAATAATATTATATTTTATTACAGCTAATTCGTAATATAATACTTACAAGCTGAAAATGAAACATTAAGAAAATCATTAAAGGATTACATTTTTAAATCATATCTCTGCTTATTTATATAAAGAAATTTACAAGAATTTATATCATATAGTATTTTTTATTTCAGGAATATGCAATTTCAATAAAACACCAGATATATGTATATTTAAATAATTCAGCACGCGTGTAAAGTGAAATAATATATTCTGCACCTACATGCAAAATATTACAAAACAACCATGACATACCTTTGTTTCAAGCATTTGTGAAAAAGTTGAAATCCATTAATCGTCTTTAAAAGCGATGTCATTGTTAACGCGATCTCGCAATTGTTCTTTTAAAATCACAAATATTAAGTAATTATCAAGTAAACCTAAAAACGGAGTTCTGGGAAATTCAAACATCAAGGTGCATTCTGAATTGCATGAATAAAGTCAATAGATTTATAAAGGTTATATTTCGATAACTGTGTCTAGAGTGTAGAGAGAAACCTGAGAGAGGACGCCCAAAACTCGTAACCGCAAAATGCTGCCACGCAATAACTACTGCCCTCTAATAAAGTGGATGTAAACTATATAGCAACGTCCATTTTTTTAGAGTACATCATTTCCAGTCTTGAAAAATGGACAACATATCGAATTTGTCACTCAAATGTCAAATTTAACAGTTATTGCTCTTTTTCATATAAAATTGTTGTTCTAAGGCTGGATTTTCACTTTACGCTATGACGCTCATTTTCAAAACAAATTCAAAACATGATCAAAATTGACGAATATCAAGCGTCATAAAATTGATTCTCAAATTCATAAAATAAATTTTTTTTTATTATAATTTTATATTATCGTGTATCCTCTGAAATATGATGTTAATCAATAATATTTATTTTCACAATAAAATTTCAATGAAACTTTAATGAATTTTCTCCACTATTACGCTATTAGTGATACTACTTGTCGAATTTATTTATTGCATTAGTTTATTGCACTAGTAGTATATTTTATGTTGACTAGATCAAAAGATTTTATTTCTAATTTGAAAATTAAAGTCAAAAATCCATTGAAATCAATAGAAATTTCGAAAACTTTTGATTTTTATTTTCGACATTGAAACGACATCTTTTCGAGAAATTATTACTATGGGTGTATTCGGGGAGATACTTCGCGCTATGGACGCAAACGCTATCAATGCTATTCTTCGAGCCAATAACGCGATAGCAAGCTCCATGAACTAGCGTAGCGTTGATAGCGTTTAATCAGAGATATATTCATCGAGATTAAGTTAATGTAGGAGATTCTGTTTTCAATCATCAACCAAACTTTTTCCTATAATCACAATTTTTAAGGTTTTGTAAAGTATTTGTAACGTAAATTTTTTTATTTTCTGTAGTGAATAACAGAACGCAATCTCAATTGCAATCTCTATGTGTAATCTAGCTTGCCGCTAGGCCGAAGTGAAAAATGTAGAAACTAGATCAAAAAATTAATAGTAATATTAAGTAAATTAATCAGATAAAAGAACTTTTAATCATTGTCGATTATTAGAAGAAGAAGCATACCTACATCTAATAAGGATCTTAAGCATCTGCAGCGGAATACTCTGACGCGTTATACTGCAATAGTAACTTTTTTCCGTACACGGGAATTAAAAATTGTCAGTAACAAGATACCTTTGTCTTTCACATTTATAATGAAATCAAATACACAAGTTGCATTTCGCAGAAATTTTGAAAAGTTAAAGATGATACATAAGCAAGAATTACGTTCACTCTAGCCTAGTGGCAAGCATCAATTGCAGAGATTGAAATTGAGATTGCATTCACTATGATAAAATTTGAAATTCACATGTTATTTACTCTACGAAATTCTAAAAAAAGAAAAATTTGGTGATCAAAAACGGAATCTCCTCAAACAATCTAACCTTGACGAATGTTAAACGCTAGCAACGCTACGCTAGGGTCGTTCACAGAACTGTAAATGCTAACGCTATCAATACATTATTTCGGAAGAAATAGCGTTGATAGCGCGCAATTGTGACGTAACATCCTATCATTAGTGACGTCATGACTGTGTTTGTAGCGCTATCTGCAGCTCCGCGAACAGTTTGTAGCGCTAAATAACGCGAATAGCGTTTTCTCGAACGCACCCTGTGTCTTACACTAGTGTTTCAACTATAATAGTGTTACACTGCTTGACACAGTAAAAAGCTAAGTCAATAATCAATAAGTCAATAAAATAAAGTCAAAAATATGTCAATGTCACCAACTTTTCAAAAAGTTATTTAAAATTTTATTGCAAAATAAGTACCCCTACTTATTTTGCAATAAAAAAAACCTTCAAAAATCGTCAATTCTGAAAAAATTATAACTTAAGTCTAAATAAAAATCATAAATCTATTATTGCGCTAAATATAATTATAAGAATAAAATGAAAGACAATGCATTCTGTTACACTATAAAACTGTGTTCCAATAAATACTTTACAGTGGAACACAATGTAATGTCTCTGTGTCCTAGCTAGAAAACAGCCATTCTACATTGGTCGTAACGTCGGAAGCATCGTAAGCATCATGCGACTTTAAAATTGAAGCATCGGATTGGCTGAAGCAACAAGTTTGTGACGTACGACGACCAATGTAGAATGGCCTATAGAGTGAGTATAATGAGTGGCGCCAATGTATGTGTCTAACGCTGATTGGTTATGTCATTAGGTATTTATTGTTAGAAGAAGAAAACGTTAAAGAAAGAGAAAGTTAAGACAAAGAATTGCGTCATATAGATACCTTAGATGTAGGATATCAAATGGCAACTTCCGGCTAATTGACGTCACTCTCTTTATATCCACTCTATCCTGTCATTCTTGTCGACCCTTAATACATATGGGAGAATTCCGTTTGCCTACAATTCCGATTCCATACACCACTCAGCTGGTGTCTAATAATTTTTTACTGTTTTACCAATGAGAATATTTCATTTTAAATTGGCTGATTAGCGATGCATGTGTGCAATCGGAATTTTCTTTTAATACATTAAATATAATAAGAAATCAAATTATCGATTACACTATACAATATTTGTAAGGCATTTTTTATTATGCTAAATTTATTTATTTTTTACTTTGGCACAAATATATGACTACAAACATGGGCCGCATTGAGTGGTACATATGCATTACAGTTAATAAAATTCTTTTTTCTGATTGGTCATTCAAAAGTTTAAAACATTTGTAGCGTCAAGTGGATCACACTTTCTATACAGGGTGTCCCACGTAACTGTGATCACGATTTTTTTGGCACTTCCGATGATCTGACAAAAATTAGTTTGGATAAAAGTTAATCAGTTTTCAGCTATAAATTGCAATATTAAAAATTTGCAAAATACTCTTTTTTTTTAGAAAAAAAGTCAAGGTCACTCTAATTTTTTTAAATGGTACTACATATTCTTTATTTCATAATTGTAACTAGTGTCAAAGTTCAATGATCTGCTATACTGTGATCTTGAAATGACCTTACAGTCAGATATGAAAAGAACATTTCAGAATTCGTGATATTCCCGAATGTAATTCACACTGTATGTAGTATGTATGTAGAAAAAATATTAGGTGTAGTAAAAAGAATCCTATTTATTTTTCTATTCTAATTTCATGCAAAAATAATGGATTTCTTTTTACTACACCTAATATAACATAACTTGTAATATAGCGTGGCTCAAACGCTTCAACAGTTCTTGTGTTCAGTCTTTGTTGTTAGAGCAAATCATAGTTTAGTCTCAGTTTGTCGAATATTCCTATAATAAGAAAGTTGATATGCTGTTAATATTCGATGAATATAAAAGAAATGCACGTGAAGCTGCAATTCTGTGTGCCACAGAGACATTACCCGTGTGCAATAATATTTTATAACATTGAAAAAATTTTAAAAATTATAGAGAATTTGAAAAGAAGAAAAGAAACAAATTTTAAATACAACTTTAAGTACTGCAGACAATATTCTTATGGTCTTAGCATTAGTCTTGAGAAGAAAATCCGCACACTTCCATTCGTGCAGTTGTTACTGAAATTGATTTATCTAAGATTTATCTTCTGTTCATAAGATAGTAAAACAGAATCATTATCATTCTTACAAAATGATCAAAGTACACTTACGTATAACTGATTCACGTCGTCTAAATTTTATAGCATAGTTTTATAACTACTTGTCACATATGAAAGTAATCCTGAAATATTACAGAATGTCCTATGGACAGATGAATGTAAGTTCTCAAATAATGATATAATTAACCATCATAATCATCACTTTTGGGCGAAGGATAATCCTTATTGATTCCGAGAACATAATTTTCAACAGAAAGTTACAATGAATGTTTGGTGTGGTCTAGTATATCATGGTCATCTGATTGGACCTTACTTTTATGTACAGAATTTGACAGCCCAACTGACTTGACTTACTTAAATTTTCTTCGTTCTCAACTTCCAACATTATTGCAAGTGCTTCCGAATGATGTTGTGCAATGTATTTATTTCCAACAAGATATGACTGTCCATCTCATAACGCTTGGATTGTTCAATATCTAAATTCAAAATACAGAGAACATTGATTGGGCACTTACGTACCGATTCCTTGGCTACTTCGATCTCCCGACTTGTTATTAGATTTTTTCCTATGGGGTCATTTGCAATCAATCTACACGGTATCAATTCAAAATATGGAACATTTAAAGCAGCGAATCCGTACAATATGTGAAGAAAGTCGCCGTGACAGCATTATAGGAGCAACCCAGTCAGAAATAGTTCCTTGAAAAGACATCGTTTCAATGTCGTTACGATGAAAAAGTTATCGATTCGAAATTTTAACATTTTCGAGTGATAAAAAATTACATATGTAGAGAGTGCAATAAGAGTTTGATACATTTTTAATATTTTTGATATAAACATGTGATATGTAATCTTATATTTTGAATATTTTTGTTCAAAGGTCGACTCGACATTTTTTTTTATTTTATTTCGACAATTGCAATATCGCTCTAATCACCAAAGCTTTCTCAAAATTTTTCAGAATTTATAAATAATTTTATAATTTTTTAGAAAATTGTAGAATTTTTTATATCGAATCAGAATATTTTTTACAATTGTCGATAAAATTTATCTTTTCTTCTAGTAATAATTCTAATAATTCTATGTATCTTGTTTTATTGTTCTACTCCTGCTGAATAACATTATTTTTATTTGTATTTATAGTTTATTTAATAATCTTAATATATACGTCATTTTTGTATTGAGGAATTTCAAGGAATAATGTCTCTTATCATAAATGCTCAATCAAAAATAATTTCTTAAAAAGACGTCGTTTCAATGTTGAAAATAAAAGCCGAAAGTTTTCGAAATTTCTATTGATTTCGATGAATTTTTGGCTCCAATTTCGATCACGACAATTAATTTTCGAGTTGGAAATAAAATCTTGAATTGATCTAGTCAGTATAAAAATACACTACTAGTGCCACTAATGCAAGTAGTAAGTAAATTCGACAAGTAGTGTCACTAATAGCGTAATAGTGGTGGAGAAAATTTATTAAAATTTTATTGAAATTTTATTGTGAAAATAAATATTATTGATTGGCTTCACGTTTCAAAGGACAAAATTATAAAAAAAAAAAATTTATTTTATGAATTTAAGAACTAATTTTATGATGCACATATGCGCAGTCACCCATCCGAATTCGAACCTCCATTTACTATGCTTCATTTCTGTGATCGTACAGGAATTATTCCTTTGAAGAACCATGAACACCTATAATGCTAATGAATGTATAGTCGTAACATATCTAGTCAAAGATATTGTGAAAGAGGCGGAACACATAAAAAAAATGTAATTAATGTTAAATATAATAATAATGTACAAATAGTATAGTAGTATGTACAAATGATGACACCTATGATAATAACTTGTGTCTATTATTAATATTAATATTAATTTTTCATTTTTGTAATTTTGTTAATTTCATGCTGTAATATATCTGTAGGTATATTTGCATTTATTATGGCCTTTTTTCACATCATAAAATAATAGTCTTCATTGTAATTACATGTATAATAATTTTATGTATATTAATATGTTCATTACATTTATTAGGACCCATGTCAACGTTCCAACTTCCAAAAAATTCTAATATAATTTTTAAAATATTTTCGTCATTGAGCTCTAGTTTTCAATAATTCATTAATTATTGGGTTGTCCGGAAAGTTCGTGCCGATGTTGAAGGAAAATTGAAACGCAGAAAATTTAAATTTTAATATACATTTATTAAATTATATAGGTCGACACGAACTTTCGGGACAATCAAATATATAATTATATTAATTATATATGTAATTTGCTTTGTGTAAACTAGAAAATCTGATTCTTAGCTTATTTTCACAATCGATATAATAACTAACTTCTTTGACAACGGATTTAATAACTCCTTCCTAACTATGATAATCTAATAATGATGCAGTTATTGATTTTTTGACAACATTATCTTCCATAATTAATTCAAATACATCATCTTTCTTATCGTAATTTTGTATATTAATGTTATCTTCTAAACATTTTTCCATAATCAATAATAGAGAATCATTAGAAACTTCGCAATTACCGCCAATTATAGAAATTGATTTCATATTGATTAATAAATAAAGTAAAAAATGATTCTTCAAATTGTCGAGGCGTTGGACGAGTAGAATGATTTCTGATCTGACCAAAAAAAGTTTTCTAAGGGATCCTGATTAATGCAACTTGCATTTAATTTATTAAAATCATATTTCTCATGAACAATCTGTTATAATTTTTGAAAACCATTAATAGTGAAACACCAATTTACTAAAGTTGATACCGATTTTACAATTTCACGGGAAACTTTATCAGTATATAGAGTAGGATAATAGTAGTTCTAACTTACTATGTGTGCATATACGTATACTATGGGTGCGTTCGGGGAAACACTATTTGCGCTATTTAGCGCTACAAACTGTTCGCGGAGCTGCAGATAGTGCTAACAAACGGTCATGACGTCATCACTAATGGTAAGGTGTTACGTCACAACTGCGCTATTTCTTCCGAAGTAGTGTATTGATATTAGCGTTTACAGATCCGTGAATGACGTGAATCCCTAGCATAGCGTTGCTAGCGTTTAATATTTGTCACGGTTAGATTAATGTTTGAGGAGATTCTGTTTTTGATTACCAAACTTTTTTCTCTTTAGAATTTCGTAGAGTAAACGTACGTACGTAATGCGTGAATTTCAAATTTTATCATAATGAATGCAATCTCAATTTTAATCTCTGCTGATGGCTTGTCACTAGGCTGGAGTAAACATAATTCTTGCTTGTGTATCATTTTTAATTTTTCAAAGTTTCTGCGACTTGTGTATTTTATTTCATTATAAATGTGAAAGTCAGATGTATCTTGTTACTGGCAAGTTTTAATTCCTGTGTACGGAAAAAAGTTACGGTATAGCGCGGTAGGGTATTCCGCTGCAGATTTTTTAAGATCCTTATTAGATATAGGTATGCTTCTTCTTCTGAAATCGACAATCGGATGCTCAAGAGCATCTTTCTTCCTTTTATTTGATTAATTTACTTAGTGTAACTATTAATTTTTTGTTCTACATTGTTTCTACATTGTTCACTTCAATCTAGCGGCAAGCTAGATTACACATAGAGATTGCAATTGAGATTGCGTTCTGTTATTTACTACGAGAAAATAAAAAAATTTACGTTACAAATACTTTACAAAATCTTAAAAATTTTAATTATAGGAAAAAGTTTGGTTGATGATTGAAAACAGAATCTCCTACATTAACTTAATCTCGACGAATATATCTCTCTGATTAAATGCTACCAACGCTACGCTAGGATCGTTCATAGAGCTTGCTAACGCTATTACGTTATTACGTTACTTGAAGAACAGCATTTAGTTTAAGTAGCGTTTGCGTCCATAGCGCGAATATTGTCTCTCGAAACGCACCCTTTTGTGTGTGTGTGAGGGAGTCAAGGAGGGAGAAGCGTCTCACCGGGGTCCATGATAGAAGGGGAAGGATTTTCCTTCTCTCTCTCTCTCTCTCTCTCTCTCTCCCACCCATTGTAGGATGCAGTTCTCTCTCTTCCATCCATTGCAGTCCTATACTTATTATTTGCTCTCTCTTCCTCTCGTTGTGCTCTCTTTTCTTTTTTTCTTTTGCATACGATTTTATTAAATAGATATGGTATCTATTTTATATTTCTTTTAATGATATGCCTTAGCAACTAATTTTAATAATATTTTATATAATAGATGAGCAACCGAGCGCGCTATCTCTTACTATCTATACTTATTATCTTTTCTCTCTTTTTCTCCGTTTCTCTATCCAACTCTCACGTTTTGTCTCTTTTCTTGCACGCAAAAATTTAAGATTTTTATTTTACCGAATTAATGAGTGCAAATCGAATATTCAATAAGAGCCCGATGACACCGTTAGACATTAGACGATGATAATCGCGTGTAACATGAAATCGCCAAGAAATGAGCGAAGGAAAAGAATAATAGGAAAGTAACCGAATAATTCCATACTCCGGATATACAGTTTAAACATATATTTTATACATATATTTTAGCACAATTTTTTACAAAATAGAATGAAAAATATTTATTAACTTATTTATTTCTATACATATATGATATAATTATAAATTTATATTTCTTTCACGAGAGATTCCAGATCTCTCTACACTATCATTGCTACCTATTCCTTCCTATTTTCACTCAATGTACGGCTCATTGCCATAACATTGTTCATCAGACCCTTCAAATATCTCTCACATTCTTCTGCTCTATTGATTGTTTGCATAATCGCAGCATCTGCACAATTCCTGAAACATACAAGACTTAAATAGCATAAATTAAAATAGATCTCATGTGCACATGGAACATTTATCGTATGCAAAATAATAAGAACTTAATCACACTTAGAGCACTACAAATGAGTGCATGAAACAACTACATGTTGATACTTCGATTATCATATCGAACCTAACACGAAGACACAATGCTTCTCGTTAATATCTATGATTATTAACATACTTACATTGTTCCTAACAACTGATGTTCCTGAGCAACGCGAACATTAATCTGCAATGAATCAGTGCGTTAGTAAACGTCTGATCTATTCGTTGCACAGTAGCTAATAATGCTCCGGTTCTATATCTATTATTATATATATAAGAATCGAAGCTTTCGCATGTAATATACCCACAGC
This sequence comes from Atta cephalotes, assembly GCF_000143395.1. NCBI lineage: Eukaryota > Metazoa > Arthropoda > Insecta > Hymenoptera > Formicidae > Atta > Atta cephalotes. The sequence goes on from NW_012130074.1 coordinate 1,673,897, forward strand.
GTCCGAAAGATTATGTATGTCCTCCATCATACACAAGACTAACCAATAGCCTAACCAACTGATGGAGTTTGATTTTAAGAGAGACTATAAACGATTTGACTGAAATCTTCGAGTCTACTGAAAGAAGGAAAAAAAATTATTGCTGTTTAGAATTTAGGGGATGTAGAATAGGGATATACGCTTGTAACAAAAAAATCTAGACTATCACGATAAATATATTGTTTTCATCTATCGTTTTTTCATTACCAAAAAAGATTAATAAAGAACGTGCATTTCTTTTTCTTTTGAGAAATTCCATGTTATCTGACAGAAGGAAATGAATCTATGAAAATGAGTCACACTCACTATTATTATTGAATACACAAACACTTTATTTACCTAAGTATATTGTAATAATACTGAATAGTATTGATAAATTCTTAATTACAGAGAAAGGGGAAAGAAATTAAAATGCATTTAAAAAAATCTTACTTTATTTTTTAAACTTGATGTATTTTTTTCTTGCGTTGCGATCACCAATTGTATATTTTAAATACATTCTGTAACGCACAATTCTTACATGTTTTCCACAGTATTAGAACATTTAGATTATGTGTAGAATCTACATCTTCGTAATCAGCATCCAGAATCTCAATTATCGAGTCGTCGCTATCGAGTATACCAGCCATCCATTTTCACATCCTTTACATATATAAGAACCTTATTGTCGTCATTCTCTTCTGCACCAACTACAGCCATTGTAGTCAGGCGTTTCACCATGCTATACGGAATCATCCTATCTTTCCATTGCAATCCATTGTGATAAGCACTCAGCCAGGAAGCACAATATTTTTTGGATTTTGTCAAGAAGTTCCATGGCATGAGACATGTACAAATATGAGAGAATGGCTCTATTTCTCACTTCCTTCACGATAAATTTCCTTCCAACGAAAAATCCTTGTACAAACAATCAAATTAGACATGCATAAAAAGCCTATTTTCCTTATATCATTGTTTAATGATATTTCAAAGAGATTTTAAATCGATTCCAGAGATGACACACATATCTCTTTGTTATTAAATATCGTCACGTTTATTGTAATGAACTGTGAATGTAAGTAGACAAAAAATGAAGACTTACTTACAATATTGTTACATTAAAGATTCTTTAAATTAATGCTTTATAAATACGTAAACTATAATATAATTTTTTATTATGCAAAAAACGGTTATATCATCTCTCAATGCGATACGAGTTTCTTTCACTTAATTCGAAGAATTTGTTACATCTATATTTTAACATTTACTAAATATTTCACATTAAATATATTACAGATATGCTGCATCAATCTTCAAATCGTAATAAAAAAAATATAATTCTAAATGTATGAGTAAGTATAAAATGCTAAAACGAATAATATGTTTCACTGTTTTCGTGCAAATGTTCGCTATCGAAATTTAAGTTATTTGAAGAATTCATTACTCGTATATCTTTAATTAAAAACGTTATGAATTCTTTTTAAAGATATAAGAGACCAACATTGTTGATCAACCTAAATTGTTAAAAAATAAATACATTATTTCTTCGAACACTGTTGCACAGTCTATGTTCATTGTTATAATACCAAATCATTGTTTAATAACAACGATCATTTATTATTATAATATTAGGTTGGAAGTGCGTTTTTTTAGTCAAAGTTGTATACAATATCTTCGTCAATAATGAAATTTAAATTTAAAAAAAGGATTTTAAAACTAGAAATCTCTATTTTTAAAAGCTTATCACATTTTTTAAGTTTATATGAGTTTGATAATTTTTATATATCAAAAACGAGCTGAAGAGGATGGAAAATTTTCTTCTCACTTTGGATTTGTAATGTGCCCAAAACAAATTTGAGAAAATTTTCGATTACCTATCGTGAAAACTTGATACTTTCCTTACAATCATTTTTTAAAATATTCCTACGATTTTTGGTTACTGAGTTATCGCGGATTAAATAAAAGAATCATTTTGATCTTAATTGCTCATAACTCCGTTAAAAATTATCGTATCGCAATTTAAAAAAGAGATTCTTAAAGCTAAAACTTTACTCTCAAGATATATTTATTAAGATACATTTATATTAATTGGTAAGAAAGAAATTGCGGTTTTTACTGATAGATATTTTTTAAAAAAACAATTTCTTGCCAACCCAATAGAATTAAAATTAAATTGCTGCAAAGTATAATTCTGTCTCATTATTGCAATCAATAACAAATTTTCTACAGATGATAAATTCGTGACATTAGCTATACAGTTTTTAAATTTATTTCATATATTTATATGTTATTAATTTAGTTCTTTTTTTCTTATACATTTATCTTATAATATTTAATTATTTTTTTAATTATAGGAAATATTAATTTTATTTAAAAAAGATTTTTGTTTCTGATGTAAAATACTTATAAGTAAAATTTTAATAAGAAATAAAACACACACACACACACACACACACACACACACACACACACACACACACACACACACTACTATATATATATATATATATATATATATATATATATATATATACATACAATATATACGTTATAAACTGTATAAAAATTCCTTTAATTAGATAAATAAATTTTAATTCCATCAATTAAGTAAAAGAAATTCTATATTCGATTAAAGCTGATCTTATTGCCTAAATATTTCGGTGTGAATTTATATACATAAACAATTCTGTAAACAGCGCAATAAAGTCCTTTTCAATCTTGAAACGCAATCATGGATGGAATTACAGTATTATAAAATTATGTGTTATAATTGTGTGTTCATACACATTCCCTTGAAAAACATTGATCGTATGACTGCATATACTTTTTGTTAGCCCTTGCATACCTGTTGGTAACATAATTTTAACATGTAAACAATTGTTCTCAAATGATTTAAAGGAACTCCATGATTTCTTTTACCAAAAGTAAAGGACATGTAAAGGACATGTGTACCAACATAGTAAAGCAAATGATTTGATTTCTAGTTTTCCCATGACTTTTTAAAAATAAAGTTTGAATACTTTTTGTTATATATAATTGCATATAAACTATGTCAATTTTTAAATATAATTATATATAATTATATATAAAACATTTTTTCTCGAGAATAGAAGGTAAGAATATAAAAAAAGGAATAGAATAGAAAGTACTAATAGCATATGACATCCTGCGAATCAAGTTATTTTTTTCATATTGACTGTACTTTGATTATCTCAAATCTGACTCGAATCTGACAAATTGAGATTAACGCAATAATATCTTGCACATCATTCCGTTTTCTTTTGCGCGCATATAATCTTAAATTTGACTCAATACAAAATACAGCATGCGTACGCATATAATCTCAGGTTTGACGTCAGATATAGGGTGCGTTTGGGAAGATGTTATTCTCGCTATTTAGCACTACCAAGCTGTTCGCAGAGCTGCAGTTCGCAGAGCTGCAGTTCACAGAACGTACCACGCCAATCGCAGTACGTTTGAGATTGTTCTGAGATTATCGCAATTATACTTTTGCGATACTCAGATCATTCTCAGATCATATCTCAATGTGTTGTAAGGATAAGAATATATAAGAAATAAAAGAAATAAAAGAATAGAAAATAAGAATGTCTAAAGATAAGAATGTATAAGAAATCAAAATTCGAAAATAAATATATATAAGTAAAAACTTATTACTTCGTAAAAATGTAAAATTTCAATGATGCTTCACAATGCTTCACAATGCGCTTCACAGTACTTCACACTACTTCACAAACAAAACTTTCCTGTTCTAGATTTTTCATTAAGTGAAGTTATGAAATTCGTTACATTTCGTTAGCGTCGTAAGCATTTTTTTTCTTCTTACAGTCATCTGTAAGGATTTTCGATCCTTATCGAGTCACAGTACCATTCAATCGATCCTATGATCTAGTCTCTTTTTAACTTTCTCAGGAAGATACAACTTAACTATTTCTTTTAATTTCTCTTCATTTCGTAAACGTTCATAACATTCGTCGACAACAATCCCCAAATAACCAAGCGAGATTTAGCGAGATTTATGGAACAAATTGATGCACTGCATGTATTATTTTGAACTTGTCGATAAATTGCTGTCATTGGAATCTAATATGAATTGAGTCAGCATCAGGAGGGCAAATAGATTTCATGAGTTTACGAAATTGTAAGGGTATACATTAAGAAATAATAAACTCGTCACGTTGACAGCAAACTGACAGCATGCCATGCACGCATGATGACAACTTGTAGCAGTTTGCTGAATTCTAAGGAAGACTTTACGTGACATCAGAACAACAGACAGTGGAATACCTTGGTTTTAGTTTGATGAAATTGAATGTGGAATAAGTGATAGCAAAATGGCAACATATCCTTATTTGGCTATCTGGATCCATAGTGGAGAATGGTGGAAAGAACACGGTGCTGCCGCCTGGGGCTGTGCCGCATTAGAACTACGACACGTCTTCACGGAGTACATATTGTACATTCACTGATTAATGCTTTTGCTTTAAAAACCTCAAAAATATGATAGTTGTAATACAATATAATATTTTACAATATAATATTTTAAAGATTTTTATCATGCACTTCAGTAAAATTAATCAAACTTATTTTATACTTTATTGTAGTTTTATTAATGAATGAGAGAGATTTATATTAAAATTCTTAAAAATACAAATTATCCCGACTATCATATTTTCAAGGTAAATTCTAAAAGAAAAAATCTCTCTTCGTGTGATGCTACTTCTGTCATTCTATCTTCGTTGTCTATTAGACATAAAACAAGAATAGAATGAAAACAAATAGCGCTAATAGCGTCTCTTCGAACGCACCTTAAGGATGTTATCCCATGACAATCGGAATTTCGGAAAACAAAATCTCAGAAAAGTAATAGAGTGATGATCAATTAATCAGAATTATTGGTATGCATTACTATCCGTCTGCACATACACGTTAGATACAAAATTACCGAAATTAAATTTCTATATGTATAAAAAGAAATTCATTATTAATAAATAATTATTCGATAAGTATTAATTCATTAATATATAAGTATTCATTTTTCCAGCATATATAAACATTTATACAACCATTTATATCATTGGAGATAAAATTGCATCCTTGTCGGCCTGAAATTTTTATGGCTGAATTCTCCATGGACCAATATTTCCGAAATTATGAAAATCAGAAGATTTATTAAATGTTTTATGAAAAAAAAAAATTATTATATAGTAGAAAAATCAGTAAGAAAATAAAATTTTGATACGGGAAAAAATATTTTATATATAATTATATAAAATTATATAAAACTAAAACTATATAATTTTATATATTTGTATATAAATGGATATATTTTATATATAATTATATACGGGATATCTCAGAAATAGTTGGTCAAACTTTAAGAGCATATTCTACTTATTATAAGGATAAAAAAAATCATATAAACATGGGTTCGGAAATATTTCCTTTCCAAACATTTTAAACATTATAAACATTTGTTTTATATTTATATCTATTGTATTTTATACTTATATCTACATTTTATTTTATACTTGTATTTATTTTTTATTTTATACTTATATTTATATTTTTATTACAGAAATGATTTCCTTCCGCATCGATGCATGCTTCGCATCGACATTGCATGGATTGTCGAAGACGTTCAAAAATTCTCGGAGTATTTCGTATTTTTTCAGTATTCGCAGCGATAATATGATTTCAGAATACTACTTGTTACACAGTAACAATAAGAGTATCATACATATGGTACAGAAGTATCAATCGTATTATCGCTGCGTGTGAAAAAATACGAAATACTCCGAAAATTTTTAAACATCTGCGAAGCATGTATCGATGGATTGAAAGGAAGCATATCCGAACTAATGTTTATATGACTTTTTTTCATTCTTATAAAATGATTATACTTTTAAAATTTGGCCAACTATTTCTGAAACACCCTGTATAATTTTATATATAATTTTATATAATTTTAATCTATTATATAAAGCTACTAGTCTGTAGCCTCCAATTTTATAAGTATATTGTAAAGCTTTTATATCAAGTAAATGTCATCGCAACTTGACAACTTTGGACGCCATTTTGATCTAAGAAATAGTAAAAAGGATCACATTTAAAAAATTTATGTTGTTCTCGGCATAAATTCCGAGCTGTATGCAGACACGTATTAATGCGTATACTTTAATCCTGGCGAAGGATTAAAGTATAGAATATAAAAATATATAATATATATGCGATATCGTATATGATTTTCATAGAACATTTTATGAAACATTCTATGAATTATTGCATTCAATCAATAATTTTATGCTTTTTCTTTAGGAAAGAATATAAGACGGAAATTAATTAATTTTATCATTATGCTTTTACACACAGAACGTGTCATGCATATGTCTATATCAGATTATTATAGAAATTAGAATTAAATTTGACTAATTAAAATAAAGTTTATTAAATTAAAATTTATTAAACTAAATTATTTTTTCTAATTAATTAAATTCAATCTGAATCTTAATCTCTAATCTGATACGAACTTTTCGCGAAAATTTATATTTTCGAACCGCATGCAAAACTGTGCTTATCCATTTTATATAATTTCAAGCTTTAATAATATATAATAATATATAAAATAAATAAATTAATATAATTATTGATAATGTTGAAATATTGATAATATTAAACAATTATGTATTTGAAAAAAACAATGATTTTAAAATTAAAACGAGTATTATATATTAGCACTTTAATTTAATTGTTAAATTATTTCTTATATTAAAGTAAAACATATAAGGCCAAAAAGAGTAAAAAAATATAAATTTTTAAATATAACCTTATATAATTTACACACACACACACACACACACACACACACACACACACACACACACACACACACACACACATATATATATAT
>NW_012130074.1:1680862-1706091 GCF_000143395.1 Atta cephalotes
ATTTATTTATGCAAAAATTTTTTTAAAAAATTTATATATAATATATATATATATAAGTATATTATTTTTTAAATTATGTGCTAAATTTTAGAATTAACCAATTTAATTGAGGCTTTTAATTTAACCAAAATTAAAAAGTTATTTTATAGATTATAATATACCTGCAATAATCTCTACATGTATTGCGTATATTTATTGAAAAATTTTTATGATTATGATTATGATTATGATTATAAAAAATATATCATTTTAATTGAGCTCATGGAAATCTGAATAAGATCTGTTAATTATTTGATAAATACAGCCATGAATGAAGATAAAACAGTGCTGACAATGAGAATAGAAAATTATGTATAATAGACAAAAACCGAACACAACTGAATGAAATGTGTGAACAAATTACTCTTCAAATATATTATTTTTAAAATCTTTTGTAATGACAAATTATTACCCTGTAAACTTTTTCATGAAAAATGTATTATAAAAATTAATTTTTTTTCTATTTCATATATAATAAGTAATAAAACACCAGTCCAGCAATGTAAAATCCTTTTTCTAATTTTTAAAATTAGAAAACGATAAAGAGTAATTTAAATGAGTTTAAGATAATTTTACATTAGTGAAATCGGATCTATGTGTATTGTGTGTCAATCGTTAATTCGAATTTTCCAAGCTCGTTAAATCATAAATGTATGATATCAACATATTGCTTATCAGATATATCGGAATTTCTCGTTTTTATCTGTTGTAGACTCTCTTCCCCATAAAGAAAGATTTTCTATCGCTTCCTATTCCATGTAGTATTGTTTCGAAATATAAGTTGTTCCAGTTGTTCTTCGTCATTTAAGAATCACCCATCTCGCGTGGAAACACAAACATCTCCGGCTGTTTTATTTTTTTAGACCAACCACCATCTGCACGCATACCGACTTTATGTCACTCGGCTGTCGAACATGAACGACAATCCGCATTATTCAACGGGTGTAACCACCCTGCAAGCCTTCTTTCCGATGTGATTTCAGATGACACTCTTTTTGTTCAAAAAAAAATAAAATAAAATTTGGATATATTACGTAGCTCCAAATTTTTATAGATCTTAATATAAAATCATCTTAATATAAAATTATAGTATAAAATTCTAAAAATACTTATTTTTAAAAAATTTAATTTAGAAATTGACAACAGATACATCTCGAATACTTCAGAGATTATTTGAAATATATATTATTATGGAAGAGAGATAAGTCGAATAATTGCATCAATCATGAGAAAAATAGTAATATATAAAATTTGTTTTTTAGAAAATTTATATTTATCACTGTATAGATAAAATCCCATTTTATCGTCACATAAATAATGATTTATTGGTTTCGGGAATTTTATTGATAAGAATAAAGTGTCACCCTGTTATTTTAAAACCGTTTGTCACCCGTAGAAAAGCCGCAAAATTACCGAAATAACTGTATTAATACAGCAGAATAGAAATATAACTTTTGTCAAACAGGTCCGACGTATGGTGCGAGAAAATGCTTCGGGAAAGAAGAAGAAGAAGAAGAAACAGCGCTATTCTTGTGTCCAGGTGTGAGCTTGTAACGCCAATGTAAATATACAACACTTATGCCATTCTGATGGAGGCTCCTCGGAAACTCTTAACATCTCTTCGCTTCTGTCTCGCATTTCCCGCGTCACTTTTGTATTTTGACTCATTTCTTGCCTACTTGGTACGTATTTTGATCTTCAGAAACTATAAAATCACTCGCTTTATTAATGATCCATTGGATGTGGATCTCTGGCGTTAAATCAGCGTTATCCTGACGAAATCGGGAACATCAATCGTACTAATATCAAATGGCAATCCTTCAAAATTATTTTGGATCGGATCTCGCTAGCCTCTCACAGAAACAGTCTTTCATTAACTGTTGCTCTTTACGAGGGAGGAGACATAAACTCTCGCTTGTGCGCTTCGCAGAAAATGAAAACATTACAAAATGAAATATAAAATCTGATAGTTAAAAATTTTTCCTCTTTGCATTTGAAACATATTGACACAAATAATTGTGAGAATCGCGTAAAAAATACAAAGAAATTCTCTTTAATTTATTTAAAATATTAAGGATGGAAGTCTCACATTTCTCTCAAAGCATTACCAAAAACATATAAAATTTATGGATTATTCTATTATTACGTATTTATGTAAAATTTGAGCATAATTCTCTTATTGGTTTAAAAATTATTTAATTTTTTTGTTTGCTTTGATTCTTATATAGAATATTGTAGTACTTACTTACAACTTTAGTAAACAAATTAAATCAAATTTTCTTATACTCTAATTAAACTCTAATAAAAATATCCATGTAAAAGTTTATTTAGATCCATTTACCTGTTTAAAACTTATACGGGAAAAAATATTTTGTATATAATTATATAAAATTATATATAATTATATATAATTACATATAATTATATATATATATATATAAAATCATATATAAATTATATATATATATATAATTTTATATAATTATATCTGAAACATTTTTTTCCATTTTTATATATAAATTATTTACTTAAAATTATAGCAAAATATGATTATTTCGCTGCATAAAATCATCATGAACCAAATTATTTATTTATATTTTATTTTTTCAGTTAGTTCAAAGCGTATTTGGGGTAATTGCATGCGGCAAATACATCGTGTTGGCATTTATGCCGTAGAAGACAGAAAAAATAAAAGGAGTGAAGGTAATTTTTCGGCAACTATTCTATTACATGCTTTTATGTTATATTAATATTGTGTTATAATTTCTTCTTCTTACCGTTAATATTAATGAAATTATTGTGAATCAATTTGCCACTAATGATAAGTAGCGCCATCATAAATTATAATCTATATAAAATGATTGTAGGGCGTGTAAAAGACTTAGGCCCAATTCTACAACCGATGATTAACTCTTAATCGAGTTAACTTTTAATTTTCTTATTCCTTAATAAAACTTTATAAACGCATTTTATAAATTATTGTGTCATTTTACGTCTTATTTATATGCATTATTTGTAAATTTTTTATGAGCCGTACATACCCTTCCTTCCCCTATGAGTAGCCATATATTCCATCCCAACGGAATATACGATAAAAATGCAAGAGTTTCAAAAAATCTTTTTTTTAATACGAAAAATAAGTATTTCGGATTTTTAATATTTTTTTCATAGCAGTAGATAGTATAAAGTATAAAAAAAAATAATTTTTATTGATCTAATTCGTTTACTTTTAAACATAGTAAATAATACTTAATAAATTAAGTTTTTGATAGGTGTGCATATATACCAGAGTTATCCTATGTCCTGACAAAAATTTTTTAACTGATATTAATTGATACTGATCTTTTTGGATACTTTTAGCTGATATCGTATAGCCAAAACATCTTTTATTGTAATACGCATACGATCTGTTGAGAATACAGCAGATTTTTTTCTAATTATTAGTTTAATTAAGATACGTTGTATCGAATATATGTTGACAAATGATTTCTGACAAGTTTCGGGGGCACGCATATATACTGCAAACACGCGCATTTATCGGGACATTGAAAAGTATACACACGACTTCTGTATGGAATATTCATGTTCTCGAGAGTCGACTTGTTTATCATGATCGGAAGCTGAAACGTTGAGTTGTTCGCCAAGAGTAGCAAAGGGTGGGAGAGTTCATTAGGCAATAATGTATATCAAGTTGATCACGATAGCAAATTTTAAATTTATTTGGCTAAGTTGAATAGTACACAAATTGTTAAAGAAAACAAATTTCTCAATTTCCCATATATTTTTAATTAAATTATTCGGCTATGAAAAGTTATTGGCATTAATATTTAATTTGTCATTTAAAACAGAATGCAATGGATGAAACAAAAATAAATAAAATCTTAAAGTGGCTACTTAATTTGTTTTGCCACGACATAAACAAATTAAATTGTTCATCAAATCATAAATAAAAATACTACGATTCGGATAAATTTTGGTTTGCTAATTGTAAGTTACATAGATATAACATATAAACTTATAAGGGAAATTTTATCAGTTTTATCGATTTCCTAAAGATGTAAATTAAAGATGTAAATTAAAGAATAGTCTTAGATTTGGAATATTCTTTTACAAAACGATAATTCGATTTATTTTATTCAGCATACTACATTTCACATTAAGAAAAAAGAAATTAGATGGAATATCTGTATGTTTCTTCCAATTGAGAAAAAATAAACGATAAGCAGTAACGATAACGTTAGTGTTACGGAGAACACATATATGTATATTGATACGACGCGCGCGTCAACGCATATTCATCTGTACAGACGATTTAATTACCATCTCTAGATAAAACAATCCAATATCTTTGAAGGAAAAATATCTTAAAGCAAGAAAATAACGTTAATTTCATTAAGATTCTTGAATCATTAAGATTCTTGAAGCAACTGTCATTTTTTTCGGCTACTGTCTCTTTTCTGATGAAAATAAAAATCAGAGCGTACGACGAATGTAATGGGAAAGTAACAAAAGCATAAACGAAACTTCTAGGAAGCGAAAATTAAAACAAAATGTAAAAGAAGCGTAAATGCTTCATTGCTCCAATTTTCGCTTTCTGGAAGTTTCATTCACGCTTCTGTTACTCTTCCATCATATGCGATTTATACTTCAATTTTTATTTTCATCAGGATTGAATATTGAGAAGATTTCTAGTCGTCAAAACAACCTGCATATCTTCACAGCATAAACATTTATTGCTGTTAGTTTCGTACGCGATATTCGCGTGAACGCGTAGGTGGTCGAGTAAGAACGCGTCGGGTGTGAACCATGACAGGCAAAGACGCACCTTTTTTTAAGAAATTCAGTGGCTTACGGTGAACCATCGTTACTTTCTGATAGCGTAGGTCGAGCCGTCAAGACAATGATGAACTGAGTTAAAATCTCGTGTAAATCTCTATCGCACGCGCGCGCGCGCGCGCGCGTGTGTGTATGTATGTGTGTAAAACGCATGCACATCCGCGCTCCGTGCGATCGTGCTGGTGCTCCGCGCGCGTAGGAAAGCGAGGGAGTCTCGAAGACGCTCTTCAGTTTCGGTTAAGCGTTCATCGAAGAGAGAATACATCTCACACTCCGCCTCTCGATCTCCACCTACACCGTTCCCTTGTCGAGTCACGCCGAGATTTCGGCTTCCGGCTTAAGGCTTCAGCACCCACCCACACCATTACCGTTCCTACGGGGAGTGCGTGCTCAAAGGACTTCCGTTCTCCAACAATATGACTCGCCGTCACTTCGGGACCGATCTCGGTCAGGATTATGAAAAAAACCGGTGGTGGAAATTCGAAGAACTTGAGAACGGTGCGCAAATCTAAATCGAGAATAAAAGAAGAGAAAAAAATGCGGAGCTTATTCGATGTCTTAATATGTGTCACGTGATAATGCATATGATGTAAGGCAAAAAAGAAAAAGAAAGATAAAGAGAGAGAAAGAGATGCTGTGATTTATCATCGTCGCGACAACCATCCATGGCAATTTCTTGGATTTTTTAATAAAATCTCTATTCTTATTAATGTCCATTGGCATTTATGGGAATGGTAATACCTCTCATGCAAAAGTAATGCCGATGCGATTAGCGTATCGATGGTAATTGCCGCTTCGTAGCAAAGGAGAAAGAGTGCAAAGTGCGGCAAAGGAGTGCGAATAATTATTTTTTTTAACCAGAGAGGGTGATTTGGTCCATTCGTTGTTTATTTGCACGGACGCGCGATATACAGACGAAAAATGCCGAGAAAAAGAGGTCTTTCTACTCCCGAAACGCGAATAGGTAAGATATGTTTCAAATTTTGCACATGTTTTAATCTCTATTATTTTTATCATTAAAAATTTGAATATATTCTCTTTTTTAATCCAATACCATTTCTTTTTTTACAATAAAAATATCAAGATTAAAATTTGTTAATATTAAAAACAAAAATTATGTATATATATATATATATATATATATATATATGTGGAGTATATAATAAAAATATATTATTTTAGTAGAAAAAATATATTTCTTATAATAATTTTATTGTTACATTTTTTGTGCGATTAAATGTTCATGGCAGTCTGAAAGTTTGTTTTGACATACGTGTTTGCTTGTACCGGAGAAATCCTGAAAGCTTCTTTTGAGAAATCTGAATACACACGGTAGCTTGTTCCGCGTCTCATTGGGTTAATAGATTCGTGGAATAAACTAGAGTCATCTAATATCATAATGTATCAAATTCAATTAGGCCTGTTACATGAAGTATCAAGAAGCTCCCAATAATCAGTGAAAACGATATAATTACTCCATAAATTCTACACGATGTTAGTTATAAGAAACCGTTAACCGATAAGAATTAGAAATGTTTTATAAAACAATGTTACTTTACATAAATTTCAGTTGAAATATTTCTATATGTCGCATTTCTATTTTAAATTTGTCTTTCACAGTACACTGTTAATATCTAAATGTTTCAGTTAAAGTTTATGTTAAATAGGAAATAGACTGACATTCCAGGAATAAATGAAGCGATTTATAATGATGAATCGGTAATTATATCTGCGACCTAGAAATATTTATATATATTTCTGTTCAGTATTTCATGAAAAATTTAGAGAATTTGAAATTAAATAACAAAGTAATACATTTTTATTTTACGTAAATTTATTATTTGTAAATTTATTATTTGTTATGAGCCTAAATGAGCCTATGTCAATATTTTAAAATTGTACAGCAATTACTAATCTGGTATAATTAAAAATTTGTTTGCCATAAATCGTCTACGTCATATACTTAACAAAACAATCTTATCTTCGCCAGTGGTAATTTAAATATATTGTATTTTTAGCGTATTGCTATATATATATCAATGAGAAATGAGAAATGATAATGGAATTGACATCGGTTTCATTGTCATTTCTCAATGAGACTGTACTTAATACTTGTAAATATAAACTTATCATTAAAAGAAGAAAATATGTAAAGGAATGGGTGTTGAAAACATTTATCTACTTGAATTTATGTACTAAATTTATCTACATTTCCATCGACAAATGTTTTTCTGGGAAGAAATTAGAAACTCAACTTGTTTTTTATCCTATTCTGTTATCTTTAATATCGCGGTACTTTCGACCTTTCGATAAGTCAGTTTCGAGATAGTAACCATATTTGTCGCATTTATAATGTTAAAGATAATGTCGTACTATTTAGAATTACATATGTAATGTCAAAGATAATAAAAGATAAATGTTTTGTATAAATTTGGTATTAAATTACCACAATGACATGCACACAGAGCAATGGCCGGTAGTGTGTAATAAAATAGTAAATAGATGTGGCAAAACTTTAGTTTTCATTTAATTAAAGTCTAGTTTACATTTCATCAAAATCTTGACTTAATTATTAAATAAACTTAATTATATTAAGATAAGATTATAAGTAAATATTATATTAAGAGAACAAGTAAAAAATAAGAAATTTTCAAGAAATTTTCTCTCTCGATATTCTTCTATACAAATTCTTCTATACAGAATTTATCATTTATACACTGATTGCAAATCTCATTTTGTATATATTTGTGTGTATTTATACATATATTGTTTTACGAGCACCCTACGATATTCACCGATCTCTTTCGATCCTTTCATGAATTGCACGTTTAGGCAGAATGAAGCGTCCGCTCATATAATGCCTCTATTGTAGTCTGTGCGTCTAAAGCTTGGATTTGCAAATAAACATGTCTCACCACATGTGGGTATATTGAAGTTTCCAAATTTATCATTAATCATAACAGTTAAAAGACAATATATAGTTTCAATTAGGATCGAATGCCATTACCATCTGTTGTTATCTCTATTGAGACAAAAGCACCCTTTAATTTGACTACTAACTGCAACAAAGTACTATAACATAGTCAAGAATTTACATTAAACAGAATTTCAGGCATCGACAGTTCTATAAACAAATTATAAAATAAATATTATATAATAATCATCTTTTTTGTACATTGAATCTCTGAAATGCAACTAAAAATGCAACTTATCACATTCATATAAATTTATATAAATCTTTTTTTCTAAATTTTAATTCAAAGCTCATCTATCAAGATGAATCACATAAAAAGCAATTAATAGTAACGTTTTTTTAATTTTTTAAGAATAATTAAATTTCGTACTCATCGAGAGAAAGCGTTAAGATTAGTAATTAATAAATAAACAATTTAATCGAGTCAAGTACTTAAAAATTAACAAGTTATGCGTATGATTTTGCATTATATCATAATTACTGGATGTAAAGCGTAAACTAAAATAATTCTCCGCGAGTTTTACTACGCGATACTCGTGCTATCGAGGGTCAGCTGGAGAAGCCAATAGTTTCTATGTCGTCTATATGGCAAAGAGCAGAGGTCAGTAATAATGTGGCATAAATGCGAAAATCATGATGTCTACGAAAGTATAATTGATTGTAGTAGATGGTATCGAAACCAGCATTAATCTTCGATAAATTGCAAATGTGTCCGCAGGATCCTCTAAAAAGTAACAGCCCTTCTCTCGAGATAGTCAGACGAGATGGTCGATCGTCAAACGCAGTCGCTTTCGCGATGAAGAAGAAATCGTCTCTCCCTTCTTGTATTTCATTGTCACAACTGGCGAAGAATTTCACGTTAACTCGTTGTATCCCACGTTATATTTTACAGCGGGTGTCGCCGGCATCAAGTACGGTGATCGATCTCTCTCTCCGAGAAACTGCCGATCTCATATAAATGCGGTAAATCTCGTAATGAAGATACTTCGACGCGGGCATGGAATACGGGGCGATAATAGGTACACATAGCGAGACTCGTTGTCGGGGAGCGCTGACCGCAGAGATAACGCTTTGACCCGTTACAAGCTCCAAGAGTACCAAATGAATGCCTTCACTGTCTCTATCTTCCTGTGCCCAATCCAAATATGCAGCCCTTTTTCTCTTCCCTGGTTGCCCTTTACAAGCCGTTTGCAACGATCCTACGAATCTGCGACGGCGATCTCTTTGCTTCCCGGCAGAATTGACGCCGACGCGTGGCAACGTTCCATCCGCTACCAAACTCATACCATGCTATGTAGGAATCTTGTAAATTTATATTTCATTTTAAATCCTTCATCTTTTTTTATCTGAAAGCCATTTAAAAGCTGGAAGACTACGCGAAATGGAAGATTTTGATAAATTGAATTATTATATTTAGAAACGAATTGAAATTATATGCTCGTTTTCTTACACAAAACGATATGAAATACTAGATTTTATTAATAAACTTATTACATATTTCTTTAACGTTGATGACATTTTTTTATTAACATATGATTCACACATTAATATGATTTTAAAATTTTTTAACGAATATCACCCTACATTACAGTTTATTATGTTGACGGAAGATGATCGACTTGATTTTCTTGAAGTTATCTTATTTACAAATAATATTTATAAGACATGATTAGATTATAAGTCCATTTTTTCTTTTAAATATTTAAATTATTATTCTTGCCATCCAATGTGTTAGAATTTACGATATGATAATAAAATACAATGATAATAAATACAATAATAGAGAAAATACAATAATAAAATACAATAATAGTATAGAATCTTCTCTTATCGCATCCTATGTTTCACAAGAAAACTTTTGAATTAATCATTAACATTGAATTAATCATTTTTCTCAGCAATAATTATATCCTTTAGAATTAATTTTCACTATTATTAAAAAAAACTTACATTAAATTCCAAATTTGACAGAAATAACACATTATGAATAAACAAGATAAACACAAGAATTTAAATACCTTTCTTACCATTCCATACATATCTGAGATCTCAGATAAATTCAAAAATTTTTTTAAAATCATACAATATATCAGCCTTAATAAATTGAATATTTTTATTTTAGAATGCAGAAAGATAGGATACTCACTCTTTCGCATTCAAATGTGGTTTAAGGAATCAACTATATAGAGCTTTCTACAATAAGTTTTAAATCTGTAAGTCATAAGAAATTGATCAATCATAGTCGATTATTCTTCTCATATTCGACTATGATTAGTTAATTTCTTAGTCAATTTCTTAAGATTTAAAATTTAAAGCTTAGGTAATGACTTATTATTGTAGAAAGCCTTTAACGATTGCAATGCCTCTGTATGGGCCAAACAAGTCGTCTATTAAAAAAATGAGCGGAATTATCTATTAGAAAAATGAGCGGAATTATCGGAATTATCGGAATTATCGGAATTATCGGAATTACATAAATAGAAATAAATATATAAAATGAGAAAGAATTTATCAGTTATCAGAAAAATATAAAAAAGCCCATCAGAGCCTATATCAGCTGTTCGGATGCACAGAAAACTCTTTATTCTCGCGTGAATGTAACAAAACGAATCAAATAAATGTTTCGACTCTTCAATTTGGGTCCTTATCGATATAAAATATAAATCTAAATTGATATATGAGTAACGCAAATTGCCAAGATGAATTCTCGACAATTTAGCTCGTTCTTCCTTATTCAAATGCTAAATTAACTATGTAATGAATAACCAAATGATTATCAAAAATATTAACTTATATAATAATAATATAAGTACTTACATAAGGTAAAACAGGAGTCATATACATTGCATCAATAAATAGAATTACATCGCTCATCAGCTTGTCAGATTTGCTATATAGTCATTCAAAGAAAAAACGAAAAATTAGAGATTTATTAAAATCATTTATCTGAATTTTATTAATTTACATGTAAGCGTTTTTCGCGACTCGACGTAAAGGTCTTGTGGTGTTGACAGTCAGAGATGAAATGAGAATCAAAATAATAAAGTCATGTAGTAAAATAAAAATAAAAATAAGAACGGGGAAAACAATGTCACAATCTTTTTAAAAAAATTTTTTTATCTTTTCTGATAAAAAAGGTATAAAGGGGATTGTACAAAATCTGTGATTAATTTTATCTTTAATTCTGTCCGTTATCTTGTCTTTAGAAGTATTACACTGGTCATTATTTAAATTTTTTGACAACCTATTTTTGATTTCTGAGAATATGAGTTTCAATGGATATCCATTTTAGCATAAAGGGTCATCTTAATTAGAAAAGAAAATTCTCTTATTCATAATTGATATATTACTTTTTCTGATCGTTACTTAAATTATTTCTCTAGATATTCTTTATGCCAAAAAAAGGAACAACCGTTTAATAGAATTCTTTCTTTGTCCTATCCTATTTACCATTAAGAGAATTTCGAATTAATAATTAAAATTCTTTTAAACAATGGATATTCATTGGAACTCATATTCTCAGAAATCAAAAATAGGTTATCAAAAAAATTTAAACAATGAAATGATCAGTGTAACATACCTAAAGACAAGACAAGAGACAATAATGAAGATAAAATTAATCACAGATTTTTTACAATCCTCATCTTTTTTATCAGAAAAGATCAAAAAATTTTTTAAAAAAGACTCCTTAATATATATGACATATAAGGAGATTAATAATCTTAGGGGGTTCATCAAGGATCATATAAAGACGTTCGTTCCAAGCATCTCATACAGACGTTGTATATAAAATTGTCGAGATTGTGAAGTATCATATGTGTGCCAAAGATAGATGTTTGAAGATACGCATAAATGAACATAGAAATCACATAAATTGGAACACTATACAGCATTCTGTAATAACAGAATACAGAATTAGTCATCAGCATGATTTTGATTGGGAAAATGTCAAGATATTAAAAGGAAAGAATGCTTAATAAAAGACTGATTTCGGAAATGATTCATATATAAAGCAACAGAAACAGAGTTTGCAGAATTTACAGAATGATATTCTTTAGACCAACTATATATGAATTTGTTTACGGAATTGTCACATTGTTTTTCCCTCTTTCTTCTTATTTTTATTTCAATAACTACATGATTTTATTATTTTGACTCTCATTTCATCTCTGACTGTCTTCTCGACACCACAAGACCTTTACGTCAAGCCGCGAGAAATGCTTACGTGTAAGTTATATAATTATATTTATATAATAAAATTAAAATTCAGATAAATAACTTTAATAATTCTCTAATTTTTTGTTTTTTGTTTTTCTTTTGAATAACTACATAGCAATCTGACAATCTGATGAGCGCGATGTGATTCTACTTATTAACGTAATGTATATGACTCCGATTTTACTTTATGTATGTTTTTATATTATTATTGTATAAGTTAATATTTTTATATAAATTATTATTTAATAATCATTTGGTTATTCATTACATAATTTGACACAGAAGAACGAGCTAAATTGTCGGGAATCCCCATCTTGACAATTTGCGTTACTCATTTTTTTTAGATATATATTTTATTACTTTAGATATATATTTTAGATATATATTTTATTTAGATATATATTTTATATTGATAAGGACTCAAATTGAAAAATCGAAACGTTTATTTGACTCAAATTGAAGAATCGAAACATTTTGTTACATTCACACGAGAATAAAGAGTTTTCTATGCACCTGAATAGCTCTGATGAGCTTTTTTATATTTTTCACTGATAAATAGAAATATCACTCAGCACTCTATAATTATAGAACACAGAATTAATATGATTTTGATAGGAACAGTATCAAGATATTAGACGAGGAAAAAACATTAAATAATAAGAGAATTGATTTTGAATATTCGAAAATAAAAGTAGGGTTAAATTTTCAAAATAAAGATTTTTTAGATTATATATTGATGTTGTATATTGATCTTTTTACAGAGTCTTAATTCTTCCATACTTATTTATTTATTAATCTATTTATATAAACACATTTATCCTCTTGACTGTTTTTCATAAGCTTATCAACATCTCACATATTTCACTTGTCTTATTCTCTTCTGTCTGATATAACATTTATTATTCTGCTTTTATTCCACACTTATACATTTTATTATGACTTTATTATCTATCTAAGTTTTAATTAATTTATATTATTAACATTGATCAATAATGAACTTATTTTACAAACTGTAACTTATTTTAACTTTTTGTCTCATGATTTAAATATTTAGTCAAATATTGAAGACATTTGTTCACGATTCAAATATTCAATCAAATATTAAAGACATTTGACTTTTATTAACATATTGATATTTATACTTTTGGATAATAGCCTCACGATATTTGCAAATTTGATCTTAATTTTTTTATTCTACTGTTTTGTACAATTTTTATTTGGATTTAATTCGCTGTAAGTGGAATATTGTACAATACTAAAAATGACCCAAAACTCGAAATGTCAATTTAATTTGTTTGATTAATATAATTTTACACACAAATAACTTGTATCGGCTCAATTAGCTTATTTTTGATAAATTAAAAGCTCTTATGAATAAAAATTTAAAGAAATAAATTATATAGGTAGAAGCTTATGTATCGACTTGGACATTATTTGCGCTATTATGCATTACAAATGATAAATTAATAAACAAGATCACACAATAAAACAAACATTTTGACTTTTAATAATGTTTATTTTCAGTATTATAATCAGTATATTACAAATCAAATTGAGAATTATTCTTATAATATTAAAAATCTACTAGTTATTAAATAAAACGTACGGATATTTATATCATACAATTATCAGAATGCCAAAACATGAGCTCAACATGGGCTCTTATGATAAATAATAGTTATTTACATTGTTGATAATGATTAAGCAATCTTTATACATATTATACATATATTAGACAAAAATGGGTGAGTTCTTTAGAACTATTTGAAAATTATGTTATTAAAATTCAATACGGATGACTTCAAAACGGTTAAAATTAATATATGTATAGGAATGAAAGAAAATTTTCAAACAAAAATATTTGCAAGAATATTAAGGAAAAATAACTTTAAATTAATTATAAATTTTAAATTCTTTGCACAAAAAAAGCAATCCTACTGAAAAAAATCACAAAGTTACATAACGGTCATGTATTTAAAACAAGTAAAATCAAATAACGAATTATTCCAAATCAGTTTGTAATTTTTTAAAATGACGTAATTTAAAAAAATCACATGATATTAGAAATAATTTAATGTTTCATATGATTTTATAGTTATCAAATTTTAAACAATTAAGTGATAAAAATAGAAGAAAAAACTTATCATGTGACTTTTTAAATTACGTAATTTAAAAAAAATCACGTATTGCTTTGGAACAATCCGTTACGTAATTTATATATTTTAATTACATGATTTCGTTATATAACTTTGTGACGTGATTTTTTACAATAGGAAAAAATAATAAAGCTTATTAAATTTTATTGCTAATAAATAAATAAATGCAATGCCCTTTTTAAAAAAAAGGGAATATTAGTTTTAGACTTGCAAAAATATTTATTAAGCCGTTACTGAAGGGGAGCATAAGATGTAGAGAAAAATAATTTTATTACAAATTTATCACTGAGCGCATCCAATCAACATCAGCCAGATGTAGTGCAATTGTTGATTGTAGTGCAAATTTTCCAATTTTCAAAATTTGTAGATTTTTGTACTATTTTCTAAAAAATTGTACATTTTCGTGAAATATTACTTTTTATATTATTTTCTTGATTTTAGAAAATTGTAATTTATTTTATTATTGCATAGATTTTTCTACAAAAAATACAAATATTTTGCGAATATAAAAAAATTTACAAGAAAATAAAAAATTTCTACAAAATTGCTATTTTTGTAAATTTCTGTAGTTATTCATTGAAATTCTTTTTGCTAGGAAACTTCCAGATCAAAGCATGCAAGGATAATCCATGGATTTGTGGAAAGGAAGCGGCCTGTCGTAGCTTCGCGGATAACACATCGAAATGTGTGTGTCCTCATGACTTATCGTTGCCGACATCAGATTTAAAATGTCCAAATCGTCTAATCGGTAAAGCTACTCTACTCTTTTACAAAAGCTTTACAGAAGATGAACAATTTTAAATATTAAAATAAATGTAGAAATAGTTTGCTACAATGATTTACTTGACAATTGAAAAATTAAAAGGGCATGATTAATGCTTAATTTCTTCTCTAAATAAATGCGGATAATTTTATCCATGAAATATCTACATTGTAATCTAGATGCCTTATGAATAAAGTTATCTAGAGATGAAGAAATTAGAGGTGACAATGAACCGATTCCAAAATCGACTCCAAAAATTATAAATAAAGATAAAACCGTATTAATAAAACATAAAACAATAAGATATTAAGATTAATGTGACATAATGTAATATGATAACAATATTTTAGTTCCTTTAACGCCTCGTCCTATATATAACATAATACCTCCAAGCGGCAACAACAGCACAAACAGCACAAATGTACTTCCGGAAGCTGAACAGGTATATTATATCCACTAATAAAATTAAAGTTTTATATATATTTAGATATCTGCAATAAATCTGCTACTATGTTTACTAGTATAATAAGTTATTCAAAATCAATGTGACAGGTAGTGGGATTGAAATACAAAGTACCTGAAATCATAGGAGTAGTTGTAGCTTTCGTCGCGGTAATTGTGCTCTTATTAAGCATTGTATATGGCGTAAGAAAACGGAGTTACAACATCAAATCGCAAAGAAGTCCTTTAGATGTAAGTCCAACTTTTCTTGAAATAATGCCATTCTAAAATGCATAAACAATGATTCATACATTTCCACTATGTTTTTTGTGTGTTTTTCTAATCTGAATCTAAAATTTCCTTTTTTAAATAATTTATAATCTATACAACAGTAAATTTATTTCAAAGTCATTTTTCCACTTTTCAATATTTACATTCTTTCATTAATTGTACATCCCACGGATATTTTTAATATCTCCGAATTTTTAATTATTCTTAATAATTATTTTGCTCGTCGTATTTTATCAGGGAACTCCAATAAATTTGAAGAAAGACTTATTATTAGCGCATAAGTATACGTCTAATCCTCAATATTTTACCTGCACGCCTCCGGGGGTTCCGATAATACAACGTGAAAATCTTATATTTCTTCACGACATCGGCGAAGGGTGCTTTGGAAAGGTTTACAAAGGTAGAATTTTATGTATATAATATATGTGGAAACAAAATAAAATAAAAAGTTTATCAATTCTTTAAATCAATTTTTCTAATCAATTTAATGAGACAAATTAAGGAGTTATAACATCGGGAAATAAATTTCTTTCATAATTTTTTAATATATTAGTTTCTCGTAGGATTGATTTCATAGAGTTATCGCTAGGTAATATTAGATATTTCATAATAAAAATTTTACAGGCGAGTGGCACAATGGAGACACGAAGGAGATTGTCGCTATAAAAGTTCTGAAAGATACTGCCACGCCCGAAACCGAGCAGGACTTTATGCGCGAAGTGGACATCATGTCTACGTTCGGCCATGCGAATATTTTGTCCTTAAAGGGCATGGTACTTCGAGATGCGACGAATAATCCGTGGATGGTATTCGAATATATGCCGTATGGTGACCTCGCCGAAGTACTACGAGCAAATTCCTCGCAATTAAGATCTTCGAAACCTGAATTACAGCCATTAACGAAGGTATCGTGTCACAATACCTTGTAATTAATCGAAGAATAATAGAATTATAATAGAATTTAGTTGAGGAAATTGTGCAATGACATCAGTGAATTTACGTGGAAGCTCCGCCTTTAATCGCGAGTTGTCAGAGCAATTCTCATCGCATCTTGAATTATGATTCACTATGCACGCGAATTGGAGTGTGACATTTCAATGTTTTTTTTTCTATCTGAAATGCACTATTGCGTTATCGATAGAAGTATTTTAACGATGGCATCATTATTTATAGGATTCGCTACACTGGATATCGATTCAAATTGCGGCCGGCATGACGTATCTGTCGGCGCAAAGATTCGTGCATCGTGATTTAGCGTGTCGAAACTGTCTGGTGGGCTCAGGCTTAATAGTGAAAATCGCTGATTTCGGCATGTCACGAGATATTTACACTTGTGACTATTACAAGGTAAAATTTTTAGCTCTCTGGGAATCAGATAGAAAATCAATATAGATCATATGTGAATATATATCTCATGCCCCATGTTGTATCATTCATCATAAGTATACTATAATTTAGTATGATTGGTAACAATGCATTCTCTAGTTGCACGAACCGACAACATACACGCGGTATATTTTTTAAAAAGTTATAGTAATTCATCTTGTTGGGACTGTCACACCCCACCTGGTTCGTGGAGGGTTAAAAATAAATTTGTAACAATAATATATCTCGATAAAACACGCGCTGTGTGTGTGTGTGCGTGCGTCTAGAAGACTTCTTTATTTTTAATGTTTTTTAAATGTATATAATGTATAATCTCAAAGATATCTTTATGATGTTTTTATGATGTCTCTTGCACATGCCAACTGGGCAAGGACTCTTCAGAAAATTTTAAGATTTTTTACATAGTTTTATATCTTCTCCATTTCTTTAACACAGATGTTATTAACGGAAAATTATTATAATTTTTAATTATATAATTATATAATTATATAATAAAGAGAGATATATGAGAGCGATGTAACCGACAGGTTACGAATTCAAATCCCGCATTTCGTATTTACGAAACATTTTATAATCCATTTTAACTTAGCGAGAGTCACAAATTAAAGGAACTATATATACTAATTTAGATTTAGGTGTACTTTTTGATTCAGATATATAGGGACTGATATTCATCTCTCCATTACTACTACTAAATTATATAAACATATAAAATTATAATTAACATTCTTTTCAGATTGGAGGATCACGTTTGCTGCCAGTACGTTGGATGTCGCCGGAAAGTGTAGTATATGGCAGGTTCACGTTAGAGACTGATGTATGGAGTTTTGGTGTAGTTCTTTGGGAAGTTTACTCATTTGGAAAGCAGCCATACTACGGATTCAGTAACGAAGAGGTTAAACCATGCAAGAATACCCTAAAATTTATTTTTCAGTTCATCAATTCTATTAAATGGAGATCGTACGTGTTCCTTAATGATTATTCCAGGTCGTGAAACTCATACTTCAAGGGACAATGCTTATTCCACCAGACGAGTGTCCGCCCATCGTTTGCCAAATAATGCATGATTGTTGGAAGATCGAACCGCGGGAACGAATCAAATTTCCCGATATTCTGGAGAGGCTAGAAAAAACACAAAACGAATTAACCCGGCAAGGAACGTTGCCCAGACCGCCGCAAGGTCCAGTGCTGTTACGAACCCCGGACGTTTTGGATCCGGATGGCTACTTGCTTCCGGCTCCTGCAATCCCTCGCGAGTATCTGCAGACCCTTCCAGCTGTGTCCGATTAATATATTTGTGACAGTAAAAAAAATATTTAAACTTTAACTTTCGGAATTATTTCGTGCGAATAAAGCGTGATACAAATTTGATGTGCGTGAAGAATAAACTGAAGAAACCTATAGAATCTCTATAAAATAATGAAAACTAAGGTCTCTGAAATTCTTAACATTGATAATGTTGATGTCGTTACATTGTCATTACACTGTCGTTGCGCAAATTTTAAACATAGTAAAAAATACAATATAACGACACTGTAGTTAAGAGTTACAGACTAATAAAGGCCTAAAATTAATAATGTATCGGTTGTGAAGTGCACAGCTTATTATATTATTAAAGTTGACAATTGAACAGTATAAAGCACGAATATATTTTGTCATTATTATCTAGCAAAATAGCAGCTTAGTAGATAAAAGGTTGTCAGGCATTTATATCTAGGTATATAGATACACCAAATTTTATGGCAGATGCTTCGATAAGTTTGCAATCGGTTTTTGCAACTTCTCAAGTTTCAAATATATTGTAATATTGTATATTTTTGTAATTAAATATTTTGTAATTAAATATTTTGTAATTAAAATTTTTTTCTATTAAGTTTCTATTAAGTTTAGTCAATTATTTTACTTAATATTTTCAGAATTTTTATTAAGAAAAAATTGATCTCGAATTAATAAAAAATTTTTACGTACTTGACAAATTACGTATGTAATTTGATATGAGATAACTCTTGTCAGATAACAATTTTTATAATAAAAGTTTAGATCAATATCTATTTAGTATTTATAATATTATATCACAATTCAATCAAAAATATAAAATTAGGATATAAAATTTATTTTACATTCTGTTTTTAATCAATCTATTAATCAATTGAAAAAAAAAATTTATCGTCCAAATAAATAATTACATTACGGATTTTAGTAATATAATTATTACAATAAATATAACAAAAATGTAAACTACGTGTATATAAGGAATAAAGGAAAGTTTGAAATATCAAAGCTTTCGAATGCACGTTTACGAGTATTAATATCATTTTTATATTAGAATTCTCTTATTAATTCGTTTTTTAATGTAATAGAAATGTATTAGAGATAATAAAAATAATAACATTAGAGATGTAATATTATAAATTTAAGCAGAATAAAGTAGTAAATAACCGCCGTTAAGATGAAATAAATAGAATCAATTTCTAAATCATATTACATTTATTGAGCATAATATTTACAAAATTTTTAATATTGTCATTTCATATATTTATAATGTTATTAAGTTAAGAAATGTAAATAGAAAATATATTCTTGATAGTTTATATAAATAATATTATTTCCAAAGTATAACTAAATACATGTAAAACAATAACAATATTGTAATCAATTTTTATTAAAAAACTTATTGCCCTACACACAATTAATATTCTTCTTCTTCTTTTTCGCTCAATTCACAATTCATAAAAGAATTTGCAGATGCGAAGAAATTATATAGATGTAATTAGCAAATAACTTTATATACAACGCGTTAAATATTTTTTCATATATCCCAGCAAGCAAACTGACGTTTTATTTATCATTATTTTGATATCAAAACATAGAATTGGCAACGTTACCTCATAAAAATAACGGTACCGTTACCGTTTTTTTTCCTAAAAAATAACTCATTCCCATTACTCGTTATCGATTTGCAAAATAAAAACTCGTTATCGTTATCATTCAAAATATAACGAATCATTATTTTTTCGTTGACACCAATAGAATATTATATGCAGATTTTTGCGATAAATATAAAAAAAATGTTAAAATTTTATTTTTTATTAATGGAATAAAGCTCAAAAAATATATGCCTATAGTAAACATTGTGCATTTATTATTGAGATATATTGAAAAAATATTTAACGCGTTGTGTATAAAGTGTTCTTTGCTAATTGAATACATCTATATAATTTCTTCGCGTCTGCAAATTCTTTTATGAATTTCCATAATTTTTGGAAATATACAAAAATTATGAATAGATTCTTATATATATTTTAACATCATGAAAAAACATTTATGAAGTTATATATTTGAAAAGAAGAAAAGACTAGAAAGAATTATTTAACCAGGTGCAGTATTTCGAAGAAAAGAAATAAAATACAAACTCGTTGTAAATACTCTAAGGATAAAATTATATTATAATAAAAAAAATAATATTGTTTGTAATCTACATTTTATATATATATATATATATATATATATATATATATATATATATGTGTATATATTTAATTTGTGAGATATGATACAGAAAAAATTTTATTTTATGGAATGAAATATACTGTAAAGATTATATCTGATTTAGTCTATTCGTGTGAACTGTGAATGAAAAAAAAGCGTCGTAATCGCGTGATTTAGACAGCCAATCAGACCGTTAATGTTTCATCTCTGTTTTCTAGGGCTATAGTACAACTAAACTTTTACGTAGTTAGAAATAAAGTAACGATAAAAGTAACTAGAAATCGTTACCGTTACCCCAGAAATGTAATTGCAAAAATGTTATCATGAACATTATTCAGAAAAAAATGTAACGTCAATACCCGTTACCGAAAAAAGTAACTTATAACGATGTTACAAATAACGCGTTACTTGTCAACTCTGTCAAAATGACATTTTGAACGTCATTTGACATCAAAATGACAATAATGATGACAATAATGTCAATTTATTTCTTGGAATATATTTCACCCTCGCAAAGAAAGCGACATCGATTCGAATTCCGTATTATATGCATAGTCAAGATTTTATTTAGAAGGGAGATCAAATTAGAATTGAGATTTTTGAACCCGGAGAGAGGCGTAAGATAGTCCAATGGTATTATAGAATATTGGACTAGTTTTGTTTTATATTATTTTTAATTAATTACTGAGATAGATAAATCACAAAATTACATATTTAATTCACTAATTTACTATATAATAAATAAGGTATTATTAATAAATCCAGAATAGACTTAGGATAGGATAAGTAAATACTTTATAGATAAGATAGGTCCCTTATTATAATCCCTATTATAAACTTCTAGTAAATATCTTGGATATGAATTTTAGGATAGATTATAGTCCTTAGTATAAGTATTATTAAGGATAATATAAATATAGTAAATATAGTAAATATATAAGCTATTTTATGAGTTAAAATATATTTTTTTCTCTTAACATTGTTAAACTTAACATTGTTAAACTTAACATAATTAAACTGATTCTTCAAACTAAAAAACTTAAATTTAATCATTAGTCGTCTTATACTCGTATTCATATTCAGGCCTTATATTTAAGGCTTCCTTAAAGTTATCTTTAGATATTCTACGAATTATTTCATTGGCTGCTGAGCATCTAAAGATAAATTTAGTTAGCCTTAGGAAACAGTAGTTAAGTACAAGGTCTGATTATGAATACGGGCATTAAAATATCTCTCTATTTTTAAAAATCTCTATTCTCATATTCTTCTCAAAATACTTTCTTCTCAAACTACTTACTTCTCAAACTACTTTCTATAACTTTCATCTTCAATTCTTTCTTCTTTTCTAAAACTAATTTTTTTCTTGTAAATACTCATTAGTCCGTTTAGTTAAGTTTTTAATTTTATTTTTGTTCTTTAAGATTTAGAAGAGGGCCACACACATCCTCCCGCCTTCATAAGTTATATATGTTTATGGTGCTGATTATGTTTTAAATGCATTAGCTTTCAATCAAGAAGTGATACAAATTGAAAAAAAAAACACAATTAGGAAAAACACAAAGAAAAATGACAAATCAAATAGAGATAATTTTTGAATACCGTAACAAAATTAATATCTACATTATATACCTAGAAAATTTAAAATAATTAGCAATTTGTGATGAGCTTTAAATTAACTTATGTTTAATTTTATAATAAATAATTAATTTTAAAATACGTTTTAAAATTTTCTTTTACTCTCTTCTGAATTTCATATTTTTTAATTGTCACTTTTCTGAGGGAATGCGATACATATATTCAAATTTACTTCATTATTAATGTGAAAATAGTCGCACGATTTATATCTATTATATGATATGTATGTGTGTGTGTGTGTGTATTATATATATATATATATATGACATATACGCATATGTATATACAATCTATTATTAACAAACTAACTGCAGTGAACGTAGAATAAATTAATCTCTTTGAGTTGAAATGGATAGAAAGGAACGACGAGGAAACATGGAAAAAGATTTTTCGGACACAGTAGTACTTCTATTCTTGAAAAATATCGCATACGAAAGACTAAGGAAATACTATAGTATGCGTTACATATACTAGCATTTCTCTAATTTTTTGTATGCGAGAATAGGGACCTAGCTTGATATTCAAATCAGAATCACGATCTGGATATAAAACAGATTAGTTTTCGATCAGCGATGCGCCTATTTTTCAGGGATTGCCTTGATTGTTGTTGCTGTGATACGACAGTCATTTGTTTCGAAGGTGGTCTCGGGAGGAAGAACAAGACAAGACACAGACGAAACGAGAAACGTTCGAAACGCGTTGTTTTCGATTCACGCGCGGCCATTCGTTCGATCAACCATACTCAGTGACAACCGCAAGGATGTACGAGGATTGCGTATTGCAGTCGATGCGATTTCCGCAGAAGCTCTGGCGGATAGTGAACGAGTGCGAAACTGGAGCAATCCGTTGGGGTGCAAACGGTGACACCATACTGCTCAATTATAAGAGATTTCAGACGGAATATCTGGATACGCGCCGACCCATCTTCAAGACGAGCAATATCACTAGCTTCATCAGGCAACTGAATCTCTATGGTTTCCGCAAGGTCACTTACCACGGCCGCGATCCAGCCTGCAACTCTTGCAACCCGCACGTGCATGAGTTCCTACACGACAACTTCCGAGCCGACCGCATCGACATGTTATCCAAGGTGTGCCGGAAAACCGGTGGGAAAAGTCGGTGCTCGCAACATGAAGTCGCAAAAAATGAGGAAGAGAGTCCGCGATTGGAAACAAATCGCGTATCTCGCTTAAAACTGTGTCAGGTATATTTATCCAACGCGAGTTATGGTATTTTCATTCAGTATATAGTGTAAAAAGAAAAAAGTTTATACTTCTTCTGAGTTTGATTTTCATTGTAAACTGAAGAACGGAAAATTTGATTATTAATATTTGTTAACGGATATAGATCTATTGCTTAATATATATAATATTTAATATTAATTCATTACATCATACTTGATTTTTTTCAAAAATATTTTGACTTTTTGGTAGATAATATAATTCATACGCATATATGTGGTACTATAATTATTATAATTCGCAAGTTGGCGCTAACTGAAACTCTGGAGCAAATTACCCAAGAATATCGACGGGAACATGATCAAGGAAAAAAATTGATTATAACAAAGGATAATACTCTGAAACAAATAAGAAACACTCAAGAAGATACAGGTACATTGAATTTGATTACTTATCAAATCATCTTAAATCATATTAAGGCCCCTATTCTTAATAACGATTACATTATTATTGCAAAGATTGTGTATATGATAAAAAAGTTGTGCAATATTATAATTGTCGGTAGGAAAATTAAGATAACAAAATAGGAGTCTAAATTATTCAAAAAAATTAATTTTATTTTTGTAATTTCTCTCTATAAAAGATTTTTGAGAATAAATAATCTTTTTCAGATTTACACTACAATTTCTATTTTTCAATTGCTAATATTAACATTTAAATTATCATAACAATAAAAACAGTAGTAAAAAAAAAGTACATATTGAGATTTCTGTTAGTTTTAATTTTATCAATAAAATTAAGAATAATAGAAATCTCAATATGTGTACATAAAAATCAATGAAAACTTCGATCATTTTTTTTTATTCTATAGAAAACTGATTTTAATTAATAAGAAAGTTATATTAGAATAAAATCTGGATGTGCTATATTTCTATATTTCGATCTATTATTTGAATTTTTTAAAATATTAAAATAAAGCAAATGAGCGCTAATAATATGTTTATTGTTTGTACATACTATTATATCAATTCTTATTTTCTAATATTGAGAGTTCTACAAAATAAATTAATTTTTTAAATATATTATTTTGATATATATATATATATATATAATTTATATAATATATATAAAAAAATACATTTAACAATTATTAATTATTATTAATTATTAATCTCAAACTTTTCCTTGAAATAAAATTTCTTCAAAAAGTTAATAGAAATATAAATATTAAATGTAAATATAAAATTAATATAAATATCATTGATATTATTTTAATGATGTTTGTATGTCTCCAAATATTAAATATATAAATTTTTTAATATCTAAAATATTAATAATTATATGTTTCAGTTCCTGTTCTTTATGAGATTGAATTCAACAATGTCCCAAATCAGAAACCTACCATAGAACGGAATATAAAATATTCTGCATACCAGTTTCTTCCTACAAAGACCAATACATCATTTGAACGCAAAATGATCTCGCCACCTCAGCGCATTGCTTTGATAGATAAACGTGGTTTGCATTTTAATATTCAAAATATTCATTAAAATCAATTCAGATTGCTGATTTTAATTTTCTCTTAATCGTAAAAGTATTTACATTATAATATAAAGTTATTATGACACTATGTTTAATTTAATATAATTATTTAATATGATTAATCACAAATTTGAGATACATTTGTAATATATAATTAATATATTTATTAATATATTAAGCATTAATATATTAAGCCATTTTTTGCAATGACATGCAACAATTTTATTATATAACACACACATATATATATATATATATATATATATATATATATATAT
>NW_012130074.1:1712438-1714251 GCF_000143395.1 Atta cephalotes
TAAAAATACACTTATTCAACGTGAGAAAGTATGGAAAAACTTAGGAGAAGGCGGAAAGAGAAGAGGAAAAGGAAAATAGGAAAAAGGGAATTCAAAGGCAAGTAAAAGGTGAAGAAATATTATGTTTTGGAACATTACGGGTGTAAGTAATAAAAATAAAGATTTTTGGAACTATATAGACAAGTTTGATTTCATAAGCCTATGTGAAACATGGCTGGAAGAAAATGAGTGGAAAAAAGTTGAGGAGAGGTTACCTAGTTCACATAAATATATGCACATAGGGGGATTTATATTGGGTTGTTCGGAAAGTTCCGATTTTGAAGAAAAATTTAAACTCAGAAGATTTAAATTTTAGTATACATTTATTAAATTTAAATCTTTTGCGGCACGAACTTTCCGAACAATCCAATAGTAGACATAAAGAAAAACTGGGCAGAGGAATTAAACTTGTTATATAAAAATAAGGAAGGAATAGTAATGTCGATTATAAGTACAGGGGAGAAGAAGGTTATAATAATATCGGTATACAATAGAAGTTGAAAAAATTTAAAAGAAAAGTTAGAAAGTATTCTAGGGGACATGGAAAATGAGGAAATAGTAATAGGTGAGGATTTTAATGTAAGAACAAGCGAATTAGTGTTGAGTTGGAAGAAGAAGAAATAGAAAGGAGAAGACAAAGTGATAGGAAACGGAGGAAAAGAGTTGGTAGAGTGGGACGGGGAATATGTTATAGGGATAGTACGGTTATTGATTATGTAATTGCAAATGAAGGTATAAGAGAAAACATAAGGGAATTTGCGATAAGAAATAGGGTGGACTCGAATCACATGCCGTTGTTGCTTAGCATGGAAGGAGAAGAGAAGAGGCAGAATAAAGGAAGAAGAAAAAAGCAAAGAATAAAGGAGATAATTGTATGGAATGAACAGACTATAATAGAACAGATATAATAGATATTCATCAAGAAAAGACAGAAATCTTAGCTAGCGAAGCAGATCAAAAAGAAATAATAATAAAGGAAAAAATGGCAGAGAATCAAGGAAATTGTGCATGGAGGGAGGTAGATGTATGGAAATTTATAAACAAAAAAAAGTAAGAGGATGTGGAGAGATAATATCATTAATCAAGACAGAGGAATGGAGGCAATATTTTATGAATTTTCTAAGTGATACTGAGGTAGATGCATAGGAAAAGGAGGAAATGGAGGCAAAAAATAGAGAAGGACAGGAGGTAGAGGAATTGAAAGAGGAAGAAATTAGGGAGACACTAAAGAAAATGAAGAACAAGAAGACTATGGGATCCATGGAATATATAAATGGAATCCCGATGGAAGTGTGGAAATATGCGGAAGATACGTTATAGAAGGACATGATGGAATTATGGGGACAAGTTTGGAGAAAAGGAGAGATAGAAGATTAGAGGCAAAGTATTATTGCCATTATATAAGAAAGGAGACACAGAATCAATAGGAAATAATAGAGGGATATCGTTATTGTGTACAGCGTAATGGTACGCGAAGATCCTAAGAATTAAATTGGAAGAAGAGGTAAGGAAGAAAAACATAATCCCGGAGATGCAAACAGAATTCAAAAAAGACTGGTCAACGATGGATAACATATTTGTACTGAATCATCTGATTCAAAAGAACAAGCAGACAGAAGTTAGAGAGAGGAAAATATATGCTCTCTTTGCGGATCTGAAGACAGCTTTCGAATAGATAGAGGTATATTATGAGAGTTACTAAGCAGAATCAAAGAGTAGCTGATAAGGAGTGTATATATATATATATATATATATATATATATATATATATATA
>NW_012130074.1:1714271-1718080 GCF_000143395.1 Atta cephalotes
ATATATATATATATATATATATATATATATATACTCACAAGTTAATGTGTCAATTCTGAGCAGAATCGATAAGATTCATAATGTATTCTCGTAAAACTTGTTTATGATTGATATTATAATTTTATGGCTAGTAAGAAACTGTCTGTAAAAATATTGTATAAAAATATATAAGAACTTAAAAATTCTTACAAGTTTTACAAGAATATGTTACGAGCCTTACGATCCTGCTTAGAATTATAAATGTATTTTAATATGCCATAATTGTAAAACAATTAGTATTTATATTTTATGGCAAAATAATAAGTATAAAAGATGTAATATGCATTTGAAAGATTTAGTAAAAGTAAAGTAAACTATTAATTTAACATAAATTATTCTAGTTTTAGCAAATTATTCTAACAACTAAAAAGAAAATATAATAATTAACTTACATTTGTAAACAACATGATAAGTATAATGCGTACCATCTCTATAACACATTATTTATTGTTCGCACAGTTTAAATTTTTAATTACTCTTAGATTAATAGAGACTTCAAATGCAATTAGATTATTAAAATAATAGCAAATTAAAATTGAAATTAAAATTGAATATAAAAATAGCATTAATTTAATATTATACTAAAAAGTTGAAAAATGTAAAGTTAAAAACAAAAAAATTCGAGGAGATAGTCGAATTTATTGAAAATTAAAAAATATAAAACATCATACATAAATGTTAGAACTTGAATTTGAATCATATAATTTTATTTTTACTATATAAACATGGGCGTCAACAATCTATAAGGAATAAAATTTTTCATATTATAATTGTTACAGTAGAATCTGTCTCAATATAAATCTATCAGTGTTAGAAATTAAGTTAATTAAAAAATTTAATTAAAAGATATTTGTTTTACAATAAGAAATAAGATAAGCAATTTTTTTAATTAAAACATTTTACGGAAATTAAAACAATATTTTTTTGTTAAATAATTTATTTACGAGGAAATTATAAAAATACATTGTGATTATCAATTTTTACTTGTATTAGGTTCAGATTCCTGATTATTCTTACGTTTAGCTTGTTCTATTCTATGTCTCTCTAAGAAATTTTTAAATGACTCTTCATTTTTCTCCTTTTCATCTTCATTTTCAAAATTGTTTTCTGTTCCATCTTCGTCTTCGCTTGATTCATTGTATGCGTGTCTCAAATAGATTTCCGAAGTGTCGTGATCACTATTAACCGTTGTTACAAAAGATACAGCTTCTCCCATTGCCTTTTTACTAGCCTTTTCTAATTGTTCCTTTTTTGCCTTTTTTCGTTGAGCTTCTCTCTCCATTTTAAATTTTTCCCAATCTTTTTTGTAGCTCCTTTAAAAATAAAACAATTTAAATATCACAAATAATAAGTATAATTTATGTAGACGCGTTGCTCCATATAAGAGCGATCTTTGCATGTGTTGTTGATGGTTCCTAAGTTCCTGTCATCCTATAGGTTTGTTCATAACATTTAATTTTTCAATAATAATCTTATAAAAACTGAGGCATAAGGTTTGTTCGCATCGCATGCTCCAATATGCTCCAACATACTCTTATTATAGATCCTACTCACTTCAACAAGCGCGTTGGCGCGCGCACGCGTGCGTGTATGTAACACGTATAAATAATTATGTGCTGTACCATTACTATGTAGCAATTTGCATATTTTTAAAATGACAGTTCTTACGTTTCATATTCCTTTACGGCAGCTTCAACCAACTCCAGAAATTCATCAATTCCGGCACCCGTTTTCGCAGAAACGCCACAACATTGCAAATGACTATAAAATTCATCTAGTGCAAGTGCCATGCTCCGTGTAAGATTGTTAATGTAACCACTTTCCTTGTCGAGTGCTTCTTGGAAGGCTTCGAAATCATGCATCCAGTCAATTGCATAACTATGTTCAACAATATCAATCTAAAACATATTAGTAATGCATTATTGAAGTGATATCTAAACCGTTGAAACATACTTGCATTAAATAGTGAGGAAAAGATCTAATTACCTTATTCATAACTACAATAAAAGGTAACTTAGTTTTATAAAGTATAGAACAAGCGTATAACATATTGGACATGAACGTAACAGGATTAACGCTTCTCACAGTGTCTACCACATATACAATAATAGTTGGAAATTCAGATGCTAATGCTTCTGTTATAATCGAGCCACTAGCTGACCATGTAAACACCTCAATTTGTCCTGGTGTGTCAAAAATCACATAATTGTGCTCTTCATTAGCTTTGTTAATAAGTTCGATAACCTGATGAAACTTTGTGGTAAAAAGATTTAAACTTGTCACTATACCACCATTTGGGCCCAAGTTATATTGTTTCATCACTTCTTTGTAATTTACAGTGTCCCTTACATCTGAAAAAAACATAGCTCTGTTTAAAACAAATAATAATGCAATAATAATAATAACGATAATGATGTTGATCATAATTATATATAAATTTATATTTAAAGGCCGATTCTGTAACTCTTAATGACAGTTGTTGATGTCAGCTTTTTTACTCTTCATAATATCTGCGCAATGATGGCCTCTGACGGCCCCTTAATATATTTAGTATCATAAATTAAACGAGCGCGAGCGTGGCCTAGCAGGCATCGTACAAGATTGCTATGCCAGAAATCCCGGGTTCGATCCCAGGCAGAATCGAAAAATATTTGTATACTCGTAATTCCTCTTAGCAGGCAATGACAAATCACCGAGTATCCTTGCCAAATACACTTCTCTAAACAAAAATCATCGGAATCGACGTTAAATTGATCTCTTATGATTGTGTACAACCAGCGTGCGCACGGTCATATGAGAGAAGTCACTATGCTTGATTATGGACTATACACTCAATTGGATTGAAGAGAGAATAAATTAATATTACTCAGTCATACTAAATGTGAGCTTATTTGTACCTATATTAGCAGGATATGAAACTTCTCTACATGCAGGATCTAAATTAACGACATATGGCTTTCCTTTATTATACAATCGAGAAACAAGTCTAGAAACAAATGATGTTTTTCCAGCACCAGCCATCCCAAGTACAATAATACATGGTATTTTCCTTTCTGTAGATTCGTCTTGCATTGTAGATGCAGTGTCCGAAACATTATTTGTTGTTTCTATAGTATCAGAGTTACTTTTGATATCTTCCATTTTTAAATCTGTAAATTTTCACATTATTTTATTTTTACTGTAAATAAAAATTTATTATATTATAACAATAAATAAAATATTTTTGTTTCTACTTGTTAGACTTAATAGTTGTCTAATAGATAGGAGACAATTATATACGTATACAGTGAGCAAAAAGTATTGTTACAAGGAAAAAAACCTTATTTGGAGAAAATAAACATTAAGCAATTTTATACAATAAATACATACAGTTCTAATATAAACAAACGAGCTTAGCATGCATTCTTGATTTTAGAATCTAAATTTCTCTGTACGAATTACTTTTTGAGCATTCAAATATAGAATTTTTAATTTTAGTTTATTTTTCGGATAATATATTTTGTATATATAATTTTAATATAATTAATATACATCATTTTGTATATATAATTTTAAGAAACATACAGTCTATTTTATTCTTTGTGAATAAATTAATTATCTAACAAAAAATGACTGTTGTAATTAAACGTCGAATTAAATTGGTGTTAAAATCATCAATTTACATCGATTCGATGACTCATTTCTCGCTGGATAATATTTACTTTTTAAAAATAAAGTTTCTTTAAAAAATATTTTCTCTGTATGAATACTTTTTATGCTTACTGTATATA
>NW_012130074.1:1718100-1767390 GCF_000143395.1 Atta cephalotes
ATATATATATATATATATATATATATATATGAGGACATGGAAGTTATGGTCAGAACAAACAGAGATTTGACAGAGAAGTTCCAGACAAGAAAAGGAGTTAGACAGGGCTGTGTCCTGAGTCCACTCCTGTTTAATTTGTATATTGCGGATCTTGACAGAAGTTAAAAAATAGAAATATAGAAGAAGTTGCGGTAGATAGTAGAGATATGGAACTTAGTATATGCAGACGATAGTGCTGTTAGCGAAAAATAGGGCACTGTTAGACATGATAGATACACTAAGATTTTTAAAAGATAGGAAACTAGAACTATGCATTGAAAAAAACAAAGATAGTAGTAGGCATGGGAAGGAAGCAAATGCAAGGGTAGAGAGATTGAGGAAGTAGGCAATGTTTTAAATACTTAGGCTTTACTTTTAATAAAAAAAGTGATTATTATATGATTATGAAAATCATATAATAAAATTGAGCAGAAAAGGGAAGATGGCAGTTAACAAGGTATAAGATTTAGGGGAAAGATTGCAGAAACGATTTTATAAGGAAATGGGTATTGTTTAAATACCAAGTACAAAGTGTTATGAAATATGGAGTAGAGATCTGGGGATGATGGAAGAAATAGGAAATCTGGAAAAAATTATGTTAGATTATGTGACATGGATATTCAATGGATATTCACATAGAGTTTTGCACTCCGAGATATGCGATAATGAGAGAAGTTAGTTATGGACAAATTAAGGATAGAGGAATAAGAGTCATGAGATACGAGAAGAAATTAAAGAAAAGGAGACGACTTACTTCGATCTT
Organism: Atta cephalotes; assembly: GCF_000143395.1. Classification (NCBI taxonomy): domain Eukaryota; kingdom Metazoa; phylum Arthropoda; class Insecta; order Hymenoptera; family Formicidae; genus Atta; species Atta cephalotes. The sequence goes on from NW_012130074.1 coordinate 1,718,903, forward strand.
GTTAGAAAGAAAAAGAAGATAAATGGAAGGATATATATATATATATATATATATATATGATAAAGAAAAAGAAAGGTTTTACAATAGGAATGAAGTATAAATGCTAGGGAATTAGAGGACGGATGGAAACAAAGGGAGATTAGAGGAGGAAATAATTAGGAGAGAAAGGGATGGGCAAAGACAGTGGGAAGATAATAGAATGAGGAGATTGCAAGGTACAATGAAAGATATAAAGAGTTTGATACTATAGATGTTATCCAATTATTTAAAGAAGAAAAACCTATGTAGGAGAGTGGGCAAAGGCGTGCAAGGTTTAGTAAGACTTAGATGCGGAAATGTGGAGGAAGGAAATAAATATTGACTAGATAGGAATATGGGAATGCGTATTTTGAATAGGGATAGATTGTATGGAACACTATATGGAGGAATGTCCAAAAGTATGCAGTTGATTTTGATGAGAGCTAAAAGAAGATAAGGAGGAAATATGAAAGAAATTTTGGAGCGAAGAATTAAATTCAATTAAATGTAAAGTTTTAGATAAATTAGAGAGAGAGAAAAGAAAAAAGATCAGGAAAAGAAAAATGGAGGAAAAGACAACTAGCAAGATAAAGGATATGGAGTAATATATTTAGGCAGAAGAACAAGTTTGCGTCTAGAAACGTGTGAGATATGGTTAGAAATGTTGTGATATAATATTAGGAATATATATTGTGCTGCGACATATCTATGTACAGTTGTAGCTATAAGTCGTACTATTGTATTGTATTGTATTATGTAGTATAGTATATGCAATGGTCAGGCTGTAATACATAATAATAAGGTAAATATTATAAAATAGAGGAACATATACTGTGATATTCAAAAAAATGAGAATAAGAATATTAAGAAAATCTTTTTTTGTTTTTAAAGCTAGGTACTAGCAGTGTGGAAGGAATGAGTGTGGATAAGGAATTTATGTAAATCAAGTCCCTCTTCTTGGCTATGTAAATGCTGAAGTGTAATAAATTCTATTCTATTCATTTATTCGACATGTTTTCACTCAAAACGAAAGAATCTTACAAAAAACGCGGTGGTCAGCCTGGTAAATCGAATTATTAACTGTTAAAGTTGAAGATTTTAGAAGTTAAGATATCTGTCATCTCGACTCAATATAATGTATACGTTCTGAATTAATTACAAATTAACTACACAAATTCACTGCTTTAAAAACATATTTATTGCTTTAAAAACACAAATTCACTGCTTTACAAATAAAAAGTCACTGCTTTAAACACACAAATTCTTTGCATTAGCAGTGAAGTTTATGTTTTTAAAACAGTAAATTTGTGTTTTTAAAGCAGTGAATTTGTGTAGTTAATGCAGAACGTACACATAGAGCTGTATCGAATTGGAATAATAGATATCTTAATCTCTAAAGTCTCCAACTTAACTCGATTCATGAGGTCGATGTTTTCGCCAGATTTTTTCATTTTGAATGAAAATAACGTCAAATAAGTACATTTTTATAAAGATTTGAGGTGGGAGGAGGGAGGGAAGGGTTATTCTAAATAATTACCGAATTAACTATATAATAAACAGTGTAGCTATTCTAAGAATTATCTAGAATATTCTAGAGTATATCTATTCACTCATCTCTTTTATATATATAGTTTTGCAAAATTAATCAAAAGCATAAAAACTTGTTTATTTCCAAGGAAAAATTTATCTTATTACCTTAAATATTTATCGAAATTAGTAATAATTATTATAGTCTTTTATGTACGTCGCATTTTTATCCGATATGATTTGAAGATAAGTTTTCTGCTCTTAAAACTTGAAGACTATTTGTTAGGCCACAGTATAAGTACATATATACTGTAGTTAGGCTGAGTTTTCACCTAACACTACGACCACGGATTACGGAATAAAAAGAATGTCTCCAACACATCAACGCGATATTAGTTGCGCGCGACACACAATGAGTGTACAGTTTTAATGTTTTCATTTTAAAGATATTCTCTCATTGGATATCACGTCGGGACAGTTTGTCGTGCGCGACAAACATCGCGCTGGTGTACCGAAGTTATAAAAGTGCCATTACATGCAAGCATCGAGCATCGAGCATCTGCGCAGAAGATTATTGCGCAGAATCTGGAGATTTGAATCTCCAGACTCCTGCACAATAATAATAGAAGCTTTCCAGCAGAGACACAAATCGACACAAGAATCATTCCGTCTTTGGTTGCTGACTACGTTCAGCAGAACATAATAGTTTTGTAATTGTTTTATGATTTTCTGCTGAGATAACCATTCCTCTTGATCTAAAAGCATAATCCAATTAGCGCGAAGAAAATTTCCAACAGTTACAAAATAAACGTTTTGCTGAACGTAGTCTTTGTTTCTTACTAATTATTGAACAAGGACAAAATGACTCCTGTGTCAATTTGTCTCTTGCTGGAAAGCTTCCAATCTTTTGCACAGCTTCTTAATACAAAATGGTTAATTATGAGAGGTTATGTTCTGATATACACTGTTATTTTAATATATAATGCTGAAAATTTGTATTTATTTGCATTATATAATGTAAACTACAAGATTCCACTATTAGTGTATCATGTATCCCTAGAGATCCTGTAATGAGAGTTTGGCAAATGTGGACCAAAAATGGCGAATAGAAAGAGATAACAGATATTGCATCTCATATGAACGCATGCGAAAAAGTGTTAGAATATGACAGGCAATACATGACGAAGTATCTGAAGAAACCAATTGAGATGATCAATTGGCCGAATTGTAATTTGTTAATTTTTTTTGTCCGAAATCTCGGAACACTTTTTATTCGGAATCATCTCTAATTTCTTTGACACAGATTTTACTCATATCTGCTTGTAGCTATCTTTCTTTTCTTCGCACTGTACGAAGAATATCGAGTGGACCAAGATGGAGAACCACTCAGAAGTTGTGCCCGCTTTTGTCAAACTCTGATTATAGGATCTTTAGTATACTTAAAGACTTCGATTCTTTCCCTCGAAAATTTTCACAAACTGAAAAGTAATCACTTTTCTACATTAATGCTCATAGTCCGTGTGTGATTAACGACACAACTAAATCTTCCGTCCATTTACAATTAAATTTGACGTAAAGACGAAATAATCTGAATTTTTGGAAGTTTTAAAAAAGTAACTGAGAGAAAGAATCGAAATCCTTGGGTGTACATTAAATTCAATTTTAGTAAAATTATTAAACATATTATTGCTCATGTTCTGACGCTCGACCCTTGATGCTGCCATGTAAAGCCACCTTAGGGCTATTCCACACAACTTGCATAGTCACATAATCATATGCATAAAGAAAATTATCCAATCATATTTCTGTCATAAAGACAAACATAAAATACGATTGGATGATTTCTTTATGCACACGTTTATGCGGCTATGTAAGTTGTGTGGAATGGCTCTTAAGGATGATATTTCATTTGTGCGTTTTCGTACGACAAATTTTTCAAGCCTGTTGATTAATTATGGGATAGAAAAATCGATTCGAGGATCTATCTGCCTATTTTCCACTGAGGATTTAATCCGGATTAGAATGTATTATAAGAATCAACTAACTATAGTCGAGTATTCCCCAGTTACAGTCGAACGACAGGGGAATGCTCGATTAAACTCTTGGTGGAAACTAGGCCTGTGATGTACACATTTGTTGTACGATAAAAACGTACAAATGGAATAGCACCCTAATATCAAACTCGAAGATAAAAATGAGCTCGAAACCATAGACAAATTAAGCTGGTTCTACATTAGTTGCAAACCGATCGCAAGTTGATAGATATAATAATATGAAGAGTTGATTTCAAAATGCACGCTTCAGATTGGCTATCATAACAAACTTGAAATCAGCTTGCAGCTAAAGGGCCATCTACATAAGTCGCAAACGCAGAACGCAGTTCGCAGACACATTTACCACAGCCAATCAATGATATTAATAACAATTTTTCATTGTATGTAGCCCTTAGAACGACTGTTACTAACGCCGATTAACTTACTCGATGATTAACTCAATCAGCAGTGTAGTCAACAGCAAGATATATCGTTCTTAACTTTATCTCTTCATGATATATTTCTATCTCTGCGTTCCTATACTTAAAAGCACAGGCAATAGGCCAGGGAACAGGGAATAACGAATTGTCTAATCAGAGCTCTAGGATATAATATCGAACTTATACACCGAAGCTCTGATTGGATGGCTCGTTATTTATTATTGCCTATGCCTATTGCCTGTGTCTATTGTGTTTAAGCTTTAACTGTAATAAAAGTAATGAAAATAAAGAATTAGCTTTATCTGTGATCCAAGTGCTCTTTGAGTTAATTTGGAGCATGCGACGCGACAAACCTCGTGCCCATTTTTTTCGGGAACCGGCCGCTTGAGTTTGGTCTTCTTCTTTTTACTCCATGCTTTCCACCTAGTCTGTGCTTCCCGCGGGGAATGTGTAGATCTGTGATGTGAAATGATATGAAAGCATGTGGACAAATAAAAAATTGTATTTATAAATATAACATTTTATGGTGTATGTATCAATAATTGAATAAAGTATATCTGGTTATAGTTAAAAGAAACAAAGTATCTATTGCATTAACGAAATAAATAATTTTTTAAATACTTAAATATAAAATGATGAGGTTATAAAAGTGTTAATTATATACTATTTCTCACTCATGTGTTCAATTATATATTCTAAACTCACTCTTTTTTAGATTATTCGAGTCAATCGTAAAAGTTCATTTTTCACCAAAATGAAGGTGAAGAAGGTAAGCCAAAAGCCTCTTAACTTGAGAAAAGATAAACAATCAGTAATTGCTAAGAGAAAGAAACAAAATTTGAGTAAGTTGACCACAGAAGAATTCTTTGAACAAAATTTTGAAACAGATAGCGATATATCTGATGATAGTGAAGAAAATAGAAACATAGGTATGATCTAAAATATTTGGGTTTCTTTCATATATTAAATTATATATTTTATTTTTTATTATCTTTTTACATAGATAATGAAAACACTGAACAGATGGATAGTGACAACAGTGAAGATAACTTGGATCCAACAGAGCACAAAAAATCATTAATAAAACTGAAAGACACTGATCCTGAGTTTTATAAATATCTGAAAGAAAATGACAAAAATCTTCTGGACTTTAAAGTATCAGATGATGAAGATGACGATAATTCTTCAATGAACAGTAATAGACATATTCCCAACGAAAATTTAGTGGTAAATATTCTTTTTATAAACAATTTTAATTATTTTTTTATATTTATTTTCAAGTAATATTATAGGTTGCTAGTGATGATAGCGATTTTCAACCGGAAGAAACTGAAGGTGATTCTAAAAAGAAAATCACTAAACAGTTATTGAAGAATTGGCAACAAGAAATACAAACAGATAAGTAAGTTATTACTGAATTATTTTTTGTTGAATTAATAGCAAAATAATAACTGCATTATGTTTAATTTGTAGATCAATAACCACTATTAAATGTGCTGTAGAAGCCTTTCATGCAGCTTTGGATAGTGTTGTTGTAGTACCTGATAAGACTACAGAATATAAAGTAGAAGGAAGTGCTAGTAAGTTCCAACTTCTATTATCAAACTGTTTACTATTTTTTAATTAATCTATTAAAATCTATTTGATAAATTTTAGTATTCAATGGTGTAATACAACTATGTATAATGTATCTACCTGATGCATTTAAACATTTTTTGAAGCTGGATCAAGAATCACAAGAAGCACATAAATCTAAAAGATTTGGGAAAATACGATGGATCTTAAAATTATACTTGTCTGATTTAATTAAAGTATGTATCTGTTAAATATTTAATTATTTAATTTAATTTAAACACATAACACTAATATAATATATCATTTTCACAGTTATTACAAAGTGTAGCGTCACCCAGTATTCTTACAGTACTTCTAAAGCACCTACGCCAAATGTTGCTTTATACTCGCTCGTTTTCATCTTTAATTAAACCATTGTTAAGGATTTTGATAAAGTTTTGGTCATCTGCAGAAGAAACTATTCGAGTTACAGCTTTCTTAAATATACTACATATTGCAACACATACAATTAACAAAGAATCTGTAATAGAGAAACTATTAAAGGTGAGATCCATATGTTATGATAAAAAAAATATTTATGGATATTGTTTATATCACAATTGTATTATTAAAAAATTTTCTCTTTTAGACCATGTATGTAAAATATGTTCAGAATACAAAATTTGTTTCACCTAATACGTTACCAGGAATAAATTTTATGAAACATTCTTTAGTTGAAATTTATCTACTCGATCATGATGTTTCATACAATCATGCCTTTTTATATATCAGGCAATTAGCAATTAATTTAAGAAACGCCATAACATTAAAGAAACAGGTAATTTTCTTGAGGCTTTCATGGGTGCTTTCTATATAAAGATTATGTGTTTGCAGGTTTTCTCCGTGTCCAGATCCATACTTGGAATACCAACGTTTCATGAACCTTGTAGTGCGATAGTATCCTCGCCCTGATGAGTGGACTTCAAGGTTCACGAAATATTGGCATTCTAAGAATGGATCTGAACACGAAGAAAACCTGCGAAACACATAATCTTTAGATATAGAAATAGGTAATTTTTAAAAAGATCATTTGTATCTTTCATAATATCTATTCCAGGATCAAAATTTTTTTCCAGGAAAACTTTCAAGCTGTATATAATTGGCAGTATATAAATTCTTTGCGTTTTTGGACAGAATTGATAATTAAATCGAAAGAGAAATCGATGTTACGATCACTATTATATCCATTAGTTCAGGTATTAGTTAATTTATGTCTATTTCTATGTAGATTAATGTTAATAATCTTGGTTTAATTATTTATTTTTTAACCTTTTCTAATTTTTAGAACTAGAAAAAGATAAAAAGTAAAAGTTAAAATTAAAATTCTACAGGTAGAAATGGACATTAAACAAGCAAATTATATATATATATATATATATAATAAAAATACAAAGTGCCAAAGGTTTGTGGGTTATCATCGTGTCTTGATCTATTGTTAATTACAATTATGACAGTGCGATAACCGGCCAACTCTTTGGCATCTCTGTGAAAACTTAAAAAATATAAAAACTATGTTAAATTTTATTTATTAACAGATTATTATTGGAACAATAAAAGTAATTCCAACGGCACAATACTATCCATTGCGATTTCACTGCATAGAAATGTTAATAATCATTTCTAAGAAAACAGGAACATTTATACCTATTTTACCATTTCTTCTCGAGGTATCAATTATTTTTTATTCTTAAACATTTGTAATTTTAGAATAATGCAAATATTTTATGTCAAATTTTTCTGTTTAGATACTGGATTCTTACGACTTTAATAAAAGGCATAAAACAGTTACAATGAAACCTATACCACTTATTTGCATATTAAGAATGTCAAAATCGCAATTAGTAGAGAATGGTTTCAAGGATAGTATTATTGAAACCGTTTACCGATTTATATTAGAAAATGCAGCAAACGATAGTTATAAGATATATTTTCCGGATGTATACATACCTTGTATAATACAGGTATTTAAAAAAAAATTAAAACGGAAACTGTTAATTTTTATTAGATTTATCATAAATAAATTGAATTGATATATTTTGTAGTTAAAAGCGTTTCTGAAGAAATGCCATGTAGCAGCTTATTGCAAGAAGATAAAACAGCTTCTAAATATGATTGAGGAAAATAGAAAATGTATTGAAGCTGAGCGTATTAAAATAACGATAGATTTGAAGAATACGGCAGAGATCACAAATTGGGAAAATAAAATGAAAACAGATGGCACAGAAATATCCAAATTCTATACTTCTTGGATTGAAATTCATAAATCTCAGATGCTTAAACTTCTTACAAAGAACGAAGAGATACTCAATGTACCGATAAAAACACTGAAGAAGCAGAAACTGGACGAGCAAAATGCAGAGGATAGTGAAGAAGAGAGCGAGTTTGAGCTTCGGTTAAAGGGTACGGAATCCGAAGCAGAAACGAAAAAATCATTAAATAAGATGAAAAAGCATAAGAAAAACAAAAAACAGAAAATAGCCAACAATATCGAGGATGAAAATTTGTTGAAAGAAGATACAGATATTGTACAAGATATAAATATCAATGATTGGGATTAACAAGAACAAAATAGAATTAATGATCATATAAGATGAATAATATAACATGTATTTTATATTCGGAAATGCATTACAATAAAACCCAATAATAAAAAAGATTAAAATAGATTTAATTTTTTGTTTATTCAATTGGATTTGATTAGATTCAACTGGATTTAATTGAATCAAAAATTACATTTCCTATTCAGAATTTTGAATTGAGCAGTATTCATAATGCATAAAAAGAAAAACTGATATTATTTTTAGATTGAAAAGCATAGAAATGTGATTTGTGTGCCTACAAATAAATAAAAATACATTCGGATTAAAAAAAATTTATTTTTAAAAAGAATTAATAAGGATTTATTTTATTCGTGAATGCATATTTCTGAAAATCTAAATCTATTTCAATCCATTTTCGTTTACTGGGAAATAAAATAAATCTTTGTCTTATCCTTACTTTGATATACTATAATTACTGAATTAATAATCTATATTCTGTAAAAAATTATATGAATACATCAAATATATTAAATAAATTTTTAACATTAATAAATATATGTATTAAAAATTTTAATTTTTAACATTAATAAATATATGTATTAAAAATTTTAATTTCAACAACTAAAAAAAATAAAACATGTTTATATATAAGAAAAAAATTACTAATATAAAATAATGTTAATCGTAATGAAAAGTACAAAAAAATATGATTATAAAAATATAAAATCTATTGTCTAAACATTTCAGAAAAAATAAAAGTATAAAATCTATTACCTAAATATTTTAGAGTTATAGCACTTGGTAAAACAAATTATTTTGATAATAATTTGTAACAAGATTTAAATTGTTTATACAGCGATATAATATATATATATATATATATATATTATACAACTTATACAATTTATATACAATTTATATTCGTTTACAATTTATACTTTACATTCAAAATACAAAATTCACATGATTTAAAATTCTTTTTAAATTCTGTTTCTTTTTGCACACTTTCTGTCATTCTTCTATCAATTTCTAATGTTCTATCGATGTTTCTATTGATTTTTTATTGTTCTTCATAAAAGATATTACGATTTATATGTAGTTTATATAATATGTAATTAAAAAATCTAAGCGCCACCTAGATGAATATACTCAAAATAAACTACCGCGCAGCCTGATATTTTATATGATGGAAGTTTGCTATCATTTGCTATGCATCGGGACTTTAATTAGGTATCTGTATGATTGTTACAGGGTATGGTCAACGCGATGTTGCAAACGCTTTTTAATTGGTCAGTTTGTAAAATTCTTTCTTCTAATTGGTCTATCAAACGCTTCAAAGCATTTGTAACGAGACTTTGATCACAACCACAGATACAAACCGTATTGTCTTTTGTTTTCTAATATTATTGCCCTAAATTTTTAATAAATAGTTCAAATTTAATACAGATGTAATGCAAGTCTGAGTTTAGTATAAATTCATTATATTCGGCAAAATACAAGTCATGTTTTTTAGGTTAGGATGATAGAAGTTTGAAGGAACAATTGAAAACAATCTTGAAACAACGACCGATACTTGACATATTTCTGATACCGTTTGAGATTTGCATTTGTGATATACTATTAAAAAAAATACAAAAAATGACATCTATTATAAAACTTCACGCTATCTCTGGAGCAATGAACGAATCTCCGCCTTGCTACATATTGCAAGTAGATGAATTGAGGATACTATTAGATTGTGGCTGGGATGAAAACTTCGATCAAGATTTCATAAAAGAATTGAAGAGGTGCACTGTTCATGAAAAAAATTGTTATTGTAACAAAAAATATTTTATTTAATTTTCATATATTTATTCCTTTTATTTTTTATGTTTCTAGACATGTACATCAAATAGATGCAGTATTACTTTCATATCCAGACCCATTGCATTTAGGTGCATTACCATACCTGGTAGGTAAATGTGGCTTGAATTGTCCAATATATGCTACCATACCTGTCTATAAAATGGGTCAAATGTTTATGTATGATATATATCAGGTATGTTCTTTTAATACTCAGAAATATAAAAAATGTATATTAGATCAATACTAATATTTTAGTTATTTATATTGATTTTTCAGTCTCGTCATAATATGGAAGATTTTGATCTATTTACTTTAGACGACGTTGATGCTGCATTTGATAAAATTGTACAGCTAAAATATAATCAAAGTATATCAATGAAAGGTAAAGGTTATGGTGTTACATTAACACCTTTACCAGCAGGACACATGATTGGTGGGACAATTTGGAAGATCGTGAAAGTTGGGGAAGAGGATATAATATATGCTGTAGATTTTAATCATAAAAAGGAACGCCACTTGAATGGCTGTGAATTGGAAAGATTGCAAAGGCCATCATTATTGATAACAGATGCATTCAATGCCACATATCAGCAAGCTAGACGAAGAACAAGGGATGAGAAATTGATGAGTAAATTTCATATTTTTTATTTCTTATTTTTTCTAAAATTGTAAATTAAATAGATAAATGTAGAAGATGTGTTTTTAACAGATATATATATTTTTCATTTGCATTTGTGTTATTTAGCTAATATTTTGCAAACATTACGAGGCGGTGGAAATGTACTAGTTAGTGTAGATACAGCTGGTCGTGTATTGGAGTTGGCACATATGTTAGATCAGCTGTGGCGTAATAAGGAATCTGGATTACTTGCCTATTCATTAGCTCTTCTCAACAATGTGAGCTACAATGTTGTAGAATTCGCAAAATCGCAAATTGAATGGATGAGTGATAAATTAATGAGAAGTTTTGAAGGTGCACGTAACAACCCATTTCAATTTAAACATTTGCAACTTTGTCATAGTATGGCTGAATTGAATCAAGTCCCAAGTCCAAAGGTAAATAAAATAATTCTATAATTCTAAAATTTCTATTATTCTTAGATTGTTTGATTTAAAAATTAATTTCAAATTATTATATTTAGGTAGTTCTTGCAAGCACTCCTGATATGGAATGTGGATTTTCCCGAGAATTATTTCTTCAATGGTGCTCTAATCCACAAAACAGTATTATATTAACGAGCAGAACATCTCCTGGTACACTTGCTAGAGACTTAGTAGAGAAAGGAGGTAATCGAAATATTACACTAGAAGTAAAGAGACGAGTGAAACTCGAAGGTATTGAATTGGAAGAATATCAAAAAAGAGAAAAGTTGAAGCAGGAACAGCTGAAACAAGAACAAATGTTTGTATAATGTATATTCATCTATCATTAAGTTATAATTTACATGTTACTAATTATACTTGTAACATATGTTTTATTAGGGAAACTGCAGATGTGAGTTCTGAATCTGAAGATGAAATAGAAGTTGGTGGTAGCAGGGGAAAGCATGATTTATTAGTGAAGCAAGAAAGTAAACCTGGCTTTTTTAAACAAAGTAAAAAGCAACATCCCATGTTTCCATTTGTAGAAGAAAAGATTAAAATAGATGAATATGGAGAAATTATAAAGTAAAGATATTTTTATACACCACAAAATCTATTTAAATAAATACAATAAAAATATCTAATAAGAGTAATTCTACTATTATACAAGTCTCTTTCGAAAGTCTATACAATGTGTATATATAAAATATTTTATATATATATGTACGTATATGTATATACGTATATATTAAAACAATTATCTGCATCTATGTATTTGTATTTTAACAATAATCTATTGCTTGTTTATTTGTTCATTTTTACGAATAAATATGTACTTAATTATAAACTGTAATTAAACTTTTATTCTACTTTATTATCTCTTATTATTACAGACCGGAAGATTATAAAATAGCAGAAACTGTACCTGAAGTAGAAGATAATAAGGAGAATGTAGAAATGAAGCAGGATGAATTCAATTATCATCCAGAAGTAGCAGTGGATATTCCGACAAAATGTGTACAAGTTTCACGTATGATGACCGTTAATGCAGCAGTAACATATATAGATTTTGAAGGTAGATCCGACGGAGAATCTCTACAGAAAATTTTGGCGCAACTAAGACCGAGAAGAGTTGTCTTAGTTAGAGGTTCGCCTAAAGACACAGAGATACTAGCGCAGCAAGCGCAAAGTACCGGTGCAAGAGTATTTATTCCAGGCAGAGGAGAGACACTAGATGCCACAACAGAAACACATATTTATCAAGTAATTATCTTTTCTCTTTTTTTTTCAATTATTATTTCTATTAATATTAAATGACATGATTCTAATTTTTTCTTCTTATTTTGTTTTTTAATTTGAATTAATTAGAAAATGTCGATATGTCATATGTGTTATGTGAAATGTATTTTTCATTATAGGTACGTTTGACTGATGCTCTAGTGAGCGGATTGAATTTCTCGAAGGGTAAGGGCGACTCTGAAGTGGCATGGATAGATGCTATGATAACGGCACGTGATCAAGTTTGTCGAGATGCCATTGCCGATACTGAATCTGAGAATGCAATTGATGAAAGTGACAAAATACTGACTTTGGAACCTTTGCCATTAAATGAAGTGAGATATATAGTTGAGAAAATGTAAAAATTTAATTTACATCATAAATTGTACTTTTACAGGTTCCTGGTCATCAAACAACGTTCATAAATGAATTGAAATTATCCGATTTTAAACAGGTTTTGAACAAAAGTAACATTCCATCAGAATTTAGTGGAGGAGTACTATGGTGTTGTAATAATACTATCGCCGTCAGAAGGGTTTGTTTTGTTTGTAATCAGTAAAAATTATTTTATTCATATTGCATATATACACATTTTGCACTTTTATTCAAAAATATATTTGAAAATATATTTATAAAAGTATAATTACTTTAAAAAATATTGTAATTAAATAAGTAATTATTGTGTTTATTTTAGCATGAGGCTGGAAAGGTAATATTGGAAGGTTGCATTTCCGAGGATTATTATAAAGTGCGAGAGTTATTATATGAGCAGTATGCAATTGTATAAAGTATACACATACATGTAAAAAAATTGTATTTATATAATAATTATAAGAATTTTCATGTCTTATTGATTTTTCCTTACATTTTCCTGCTTTTTTGCACTTCGTAAGAAAAATTTAGAACAATTTTTATAATTGGCGCTTTTCCGGAAAAGTTCTTAGGACTCTAAAAATTCACTATCCAACAGCCAATCAGAACAATGAATTTACGCGCACAATTCACTATGATGCACACAGCACACAGTGATGATAATGCATGTAATGCATGTGCATGTTACATTTTTTAACGTTGTGTACTACAATTTAAGCAAATCATTAAAAGATTATACAAAAAAAATTTATCTGAAATATCGTAATAATCTCGATTCATATTGAAGACGTGACGTTTCAAAGAAAGAAATCAAAAAAGTTGATCTCGAATAATGAGCAATTTATGGTTATGAGACGCTCACTAGCGAGGAATAATAATTTCAGCTAAAATAATGAGATACAAACAGAGAGTAAGAAATACTCATAATTGTGTGCATGTAATAATAGTTACAAATATATGAGGTTAGGTGACATATATCTGTTTTTTTTTCTTTTAGAATGATCTTTGGATATGATTTCAGAATGATTATGAAATGCAGTACGTAAAAAATTTATCTTAGTCTTGAGAAACAACGTTATATAAGATTAAGAATATAACCATCGACAATATGAGAAAATATTACCAAGCTGCTTTAGCTGTTACAGCAGTAGTAAGCCTCATATCTCTGCTCATCTATAGACATGAATATAACAAGTTGAGGTATGTCTTAGAAGTTTTTAATTATTTCGGGAAACCTGGGCCAAGAACAGCAGATGCAGGTTGTACGAACTTTAATACAACTTTCACCATATTCAATACAAAATTCGATGAACCGATTCCTTCTTGGCAACGCCTAGAGGATGATTTGTATATATATTCTGCATACAGCATCAATGACAAGGAAATACGGGTAGTTGGACTTGGGACCATAAACAGTGTCTCAAATATGCAATGCCTTGTCTTCTTTGAAAATGAGAGTAAACCTATACTGGGGAGTTTTAGATTTATTCCCATTGGCAATGCAATTACTTTAAGTTTAGGAGAAAATTCAAGATATGGAGGATATCATTTTGTTTGTACATACATTAGTGATGAAACCCCCACTGGAATAACATTTGTTACAAAGTCTAACAAATATCTTAATTATGCACCTATTTTTCCCATAAAAATACAGCCACGGAGCTTAAGCCACAGTAGGATAGGAGTGTGTTTGACACAATCATCAATGAAACCAACAAAATCAATAGATATGATAGGTTTCATCAGCTTCCATGCATTGATCGGTATGGATAATTTCATCATATATGATTCTGGAATTTCAAATGAATTTAATAGTAGATTAAAAGAAATGGCAAACGATCCAACTTCTTTTTGGAAATTTACATATACCGTTATACCATGGAACTTCCCTTTCATGGAGATTGATCAAAATATCATAAGAGAAATCATTGAAACAGATTGTTTATATCGTACATACAACAAAGTTGCTTATGTTATTGCTCTCTCATGGAACGAGTATGTAAACTTAAAGTACCATCATGCAATGATCGATTTGTTGGCAGATTTCAAACAAACTAAATTAATAGCCGATCGCTACAAGCTCAAAACTATGACTTTTTGTACGCAGCAAGTTGACAATAAACAATATGCCAATTCTACACTGACAGTATTGAAGAAAACTAGAACTGATATAAACGCTCTGAAAAATCGTTCTATTTACATACACAAGCCATATGTATCATTGCAGAATTCTCATGTGTATGTAAAAGAGATAGGAAATGATTTGGTTGCTGTGAATCAATACATGTATTGTGATAATTATAAAGAGAATCAAGAAGTAGAAGATGTCACAATTTTGAGATTTGCCCAAGATATACAAAACTCGTCAATCCTTAGAAAATATCTTGGACTTTACAAGCTGCTTGATGCGGATATAAAGTGATATGGAATTTTATGTGACTAATATTAAATTAATATTTGCACAAGCTTGGATAGTGCTCCACTTGCATACTATTTCATTCATACATATATAGATATTTCATAATTATATGCCGTCTTTCATATTAGGTGCCTTAATCATCATAGTTATACAACTAGTCATAACATTATCAGCTATTTTAATATTTTGTACACATTTCAAGTTTTAAACTTAAGCTGTAATAAAGCATTCCTACTTGTTACTTCCAACTGTTCCACATCTTTGTATTTTTTATGTTGTAACATAATTATAGCAGCCCAGACAACAAAAATCCAAAATACAAGATGTCTTATGTAACATTTTTGCAAAAATTGTCTAAAAGACGTCTCCATCTTGAACTTTGCGTTACATGGGAGCGAATGTATCGACAACATACATTAAAACAATTCTATTAGATATAAAAATTTTAATTAATGCTTATTGGAAATTAAATTAAAAAAACTTAGCTAATCTAGTTTTTAGACTTTTATAGTAATTTTAAATATTGTTGAATTTAAAATTAATATACGCAATCATAGGAACTAGGTGATATACGATAAAAGAAAAGAGAACATATAAAAAAAAGGTTCTATATTCCTAATAAAAATACATAGAAATTTTATTTTTAAGCGATTTAACATATATTTGGTATCTAATCGTTACATCAATCTAAGAATTTAAAAAAAGTTTATTTCAGTCGTTGCATTATAGCCGAATTTTGTAAACCAGCTTCTTCAATAGTTTTATCTTCCGCAAGTTCCTTTGTTGGATATACGGTTAATAAACTGAAATCCCTTAAAGCATACTGAGGTCTCATACTGGTATTATACGTTAAGAAAAACTCTTTTCTTTCAATCTTTCGACTAACTTAGAAAAGTTGTAAGCACAATTAAAAACATTTTAAAATTAAAGGATACGTTATTACATATCGTCTAAGATCAGCGACTGTATGCGATAGGTTGAATTGAGCCTTTACAATACTGCCGTCTGCAAGACGGATTTGTAATGTTGTAGTTGGCTTTGAAGTATCTAGATCCAGTTCTTTTTTCGCTTGCGCTTCATTGGCTGCTTGATCAGCAGGATCTGTTGGAACCGTCATGCCCACAGTAGCTGGTGATGGACTAAAATATTTGTTATTTACAGAAATAGAATTTAAGAAATACAGAAATCAAATTCGAGATCAATTACAGGATCTGATTCCTAATAATAATAAAATAAATCTTTAGCCGTACCTTCCTAACATGTGCCCCTTTCCAGAGAAGGCTTTCACTTTGGTTTTCGGTGGAACATAAGTCTCATGACGATGATCCTCCATATCGAGTCGAACTTCTGCACCTTGTACCTGCTGACGAATCTCTGCTGGGATCTCACCTCGTTTAATGGCATCTAGAAAGCCTCTGTTTTCAGCTTCCTCGTACGATCGTATCTCACTATCATTTATTGTAAATCCATCTTTCCACAGTTTTAATATAATAAGACCGCTTGAAGATTGTTGATCTACGTTTGCTCCCATTACCACTATTATTACATACAAATTGTAATAAACATTTGTTTACCAATTTTGCGTCAATCTTTTGCAAAATAAACACTTGAAAATACCTTCGCTATCCGAGCTAGTTTGACCTAATTTATATCCCGTGCCTATGAACGTATTCGGCCTTTGTTGACCTCCTAGTTTTGGGGGATCTGCAGCGATAGATTGCTCTTGACATGATTTGAATATGTCGCTGACAATATCTTTCTTCTTCTTTCCTGGTCCTAGAACTTGCTGTCCACTGTGTTCAGAACCGCCTGCGTAAAATGCCTGACCCTCTTCCTCTTCAGAACTGCTGTCACTACTCTGAAGATCGTTTAATGTTCCAAATCTGGGCTTGGATTTGGTACCCTTCGACTCCGTCGAGTCAGATTTCGTTTGCTTATCCGACATTGCGCCCTTATTATCTTCTGATCCTTCCGCTTGCTGCGTTATATCGATAGTCTCGGACACTAGTTCAGCTGGCTCATCATTTTCATAGAAACTCGTCAAGGCAACCTACAAAGAAACTACGTGCCAATGCGTGTGATAAGATTGTCGAAGAAAATTTCGACAATCTCATTACACGAAGAAACCTTACAGTGGTACGACGGGTCAAGCTTCGACAAACTTGTAATCTTATATCCCGCCGATAATGGTTACCGTCGTCACGAACTTATCGTGAGATATATAGGAGCTACGTGAGAGCTAAACGAAAGCGAATGCGTCAGGGTACGACGCGAGTGTAAACGTCAGGGAAGACGACAACGGCCGAGCCGCCGGGCAAACGATAAGAGCATTATAACGGATGCGACAACAGGTTATAAAACTGGTGCCGAGATTATTGCGGAGCGCGTCGCGTACGAACGAGAGAAAAGCCTCGGTCCCCGATGCGTTTCGTAAAATGTGCTGTCTCACCTCGAGCTGCCAAGCGGATGACTCAAGGTAAAATAGCGCTCTCTCGGCGTCAACACCAGTTACATCCGCGAATTGCGAGACCAACTCGTCGCGGCTCGCCATTCTCTGCAAATGTTAAAAAACTCACGATGTCTATTCACCGCTTTCTCTCTTTCTCTCTCTCTCTTTTTCTTTTCGCTCCTTGCGATCCCGATCGCGACGAATCCACCCTGCGTGGCCGATTCTATATAAGCTAACGCACCTTTCACTCTATATTCTACGTCAATTTTCTCGATCTATCCGCCTGTCATTAGTGTCCATTCCCATTTTCCCCTCATAATTAGTTCCGCGCGGAATTGAACCGGATGTGAGTAGGTAGAGGAAGTCCGTTCAAACGACGTTTCCGCATGAAGCGCGCTCCCGCCCGCATTTTGGAAACTGGTTTGTATCCATGGGTGGCGACTCCAGTATAGTTGGTATGGAGTACTCCATACACTGAATGATTCTATGTATGGAATTCCATACATTGAATTTCATATCTGTATGATATTTAGTCGGGGAGAAATTTAGAAATTAGAAATTGTAATTTAGAAATTACAAACATACGAAAAATGCCACTGCATTGCTTGAAGGATGTAATGCAATTTTTACGTGACAATCTCGAGATCAGAGATCTTGTATCAGAATATGTAAAATTTATTCGTTCTTTTAACGATTCCTTCAACTTGTTCGAATGAAAGATCATTTTCTTATAATATTTAAGACATTTAAAAAATTATCTTCGATCAACAATGAAATAAAAATGTAAATCGTATTGCACATTTATCATTGTACATTTATCGAAAAATAGCCGATAAGTTAAATATAGAAGAGCTCATTAATAATTTTATTTAAAAAAAATAAAATTAGAGCGGCTATTTTTGCCATGTAGAAAAGATATGTATAAGGAAATATATTTATCCCCCCCACCTTTCTCTTCTCTCCCTCAATCTATCCTCGGGAGCTCTATACACTGAAAAATTTTACTTCGCCACCCCTGTTTGTATCAATGCGATCAGTATATGAATGATTGAATAAATTCAAGGTTGGGAAGTAACGCATTACTTAATTGTAACGTCATTATCATTTACTCTTATTTTTTTTCAGTAATAAATGGGTATAAACAATTAACATTACATTTTTTAATTGGTAACGTTAATATGATAACGCTTACTTTTTTTAAGTAAACAAGTTATATGTATTGTCTAGCTGCATACTAGATACTATTCTCTCGAGCGGAAACGTAAAAAGTGGCAATTTTTATTTATGTATGTACATACTCTGATAGCAAAGCCTGTGGAGACAGATTTTGAACAAAGCCCATTACCAATTTTTGATTGCAGAAAGGCACCAATTATATACAGAATTTGTATTATCTGACATTGTCAGCAAATTGCTGTCAGAAATATAACAAAGCCTGCTAGACAGGCTATTCCATACAGCACGTTTAAATATAATTTTCATTGCAGAAACATAACATAATTTCAATTTCAATTGACATATATCGATATGTATTTGACACGAAATGATAAAAGCAAATTTAATTTCAATTTGCTTACGTATATCTGATATGCACCTGAAAGGTAATAAATTAGTGTCGTTGTTATATGTGTAAGAGAATATCAGTTTGATATCAGTTTGATATGCATTTGACACTATATATTTCGATTTTATTGAATAACTTCTAGTACACGAGCTCGATATTTTTATATCTACATTATAATTAATAAACATTATAATTAATAAAATTAATATTATCACATCAAAAATATCCTAATAAACGATACATTTACAATAGTATAAAGTATATATATATATATATATATATATATATATATATATAATATACGTAAAACATATATATAATAATAATAAAATGAGTTTTAGCAACTTTTTAAAAGAAATTTGAGGTTATATTAATTATATACGCATTCTTTTTTCATAATTAGATAATAAAGTCAGGTAATAGAAAATATTCATCATATTCGAAAAGTCATTGTAGATATTTTGCCGTTGAAACTCAGGATGATTTGGACAGGATTTATCAGTATTGCGAAGGTATGAGTTATTTTAAAAAAAAAGTTAACTTTCCAACTCTGTAAACTCATTTCAGGCTGTCTTATTTTATTCGATTATCTCAAATATTTCTTGAACAGTGCATTTTAAGAAAAAATGTTTCAGACAAAAGTTTTGAGGAATACATAAGATGATATCCCATTGGTTTGACTTTGAATGACATTGTCAGAGCAAGATCACTTTGAATTTTTTAAACGGAACTCCCCATTTTGTATTACATATTCCCGAGCTTAGCTCGAGAGCTTTCCAAAACATTATAATTAAATTCATTTTCATTAAGTACTTTTTATAAGGCTTGCAAGTTACAGCACTGCCGGCATTAGCATTACCCAAGGTGTCCGATCGACGGCTAAAATCTCTTGAAGGTTGTTCAAGACCTGGAAACATTTGTCAAGATCAAGATCATTGCAGATTGTTCCTCTTATTTTTATTTTTGCACTAAAAATTCATTTCTACATAAAAATGAAAATAAGAGGTACAACCTCCAATGACTTTAAACTTGACAAATGTTATTCAGGACATGATCATGAACAACACTTAAGAAGTTTTAATCGTCGATCGGACACCTAATGCTAATGCCTGCGATGCTGTAATTTGCAAGCCTTCCGTGATGTGGATCGCGTCGCTCAGCAATGTCACGGCGTTCGGACGTTCTCTCGGCCGTATTTTACGATTTGTTCAGTTCCGTGTTTTGCTTGTATTCTGAGTCTAATAAATATCTTATCTTCTACTTTCATGTTGCTTATTTCGGTAGTGCGTATTCGCGACTTGAGTGAATTCCGCGAAACGGTCGCACGGGCGCAACAATATTATAGGACAGAGCTTTCCAAATCACGTGATCATGTCTCCACCAAGATTTTCAATGGTAAGTAGGCCCCTCTCAATTTTACCCCCTCCAACGCTTTCAATCTTCCCGCCACACGCATTTAGAGCTGTCGCAAGCAAGTATGCAAGTATACAAATATAACTCTTAGAATTAATAGAGATCCCAAACGAAAATAAAATAAGTCATAAATAAATAAATGGCTTCTTTTGCTTTTGTCTCTTTTTCGGTATATCCATATCTATCTTTCAATGAAATCGCGCCTAACTGCTATACGAAATGATACGCCGTGTCACTGCTCCAGTACACAGCCACGAATAGAGGAAAAGCATTGGACCCATGGGGGAGGGGGGACAAGCACGAGCGAGAGGAGAGGGAATTAAGAGCCCGCGGTGCCCGATTTGGAAAGCTCTGTTATAGAGATTGTGCTCCGTATAATCAAAGGAACAGAAAGAACATGCAGAGAACAGAGAATAAGAATTTCAACCTATTAAAAATCATCAGGGTTAGGAAGTAAATAAAACATAATTTAAAACATTAAAAGTTGAAAAAAAAGTTAAAAAGTTAATAACTTTTAACTTAACTTAATTTTAAATGCATTAAATTTTAACTTAATTAAGTTATTTTTAAACATTAAACTTTTTAACTTTTATTTAAGTTAAAAATTTTTTATCTCTTTTAAATATTTTAGAAAAATAATAAGATATAATAAGACTAAGGACATATATTCGTAATCTGTTCATATTTTAAGATCATCTTAAGTAATTTCTTAAGATGCTAATACAGCCCTCTGATTGGTTATGCCTTATGCCATAAGTTTTAGTCCGGATCTATAATTGGTGTTTTAAGCCTTAAGTTATAAAAAATTGACCAATTACAGTCAAATATTTTTCTTGCATTCGATTGTAATTGGTCACTGGCTTAAGATTTATTAAAAAATAATCACTGATCTTGTATCTTCTCTATGTGTTGGCTGTTTTTTTAAAGTTATATAATTTATATAGTTATATCGTCGTGTTATATATTTACATCACATAAAAAATAAAAAATTTAATTTACTTAATAATCTATATTGTAGTTATTTAATCTCATTTTAAGAAAAATTAAGACATTTTGATTTAAAAAATAATTTTTTTCAAAATTAATTTTTTTTTAACTTAAGTTAATTCAACATTGATTTAACTTAAGTTAATTTTTTTATTCCTTCAACTTTTAACTTAACTTTATTAATTTTGTAAAGCCATTAACTTTATTCAATTAAAAAAATCATTAATTTATCCAATCCTGGAAATCATGTACTGTGGAATACACAGTTTCTGATAGGTTGAAATTTTTATTCTCTGTTCTCTATCCTTTTATTCTGCGCAGCTCCTAAGGATTTTGTACAGATTAAAATCGATAAGTATGTGATATATTTTAGTTAGATATCTGTTGCGAATCAACGTTACTACTGCAGTTCTGACATATTGCAGTTACATGTCGGTTATTATAGTATATATAATATGTTATGCAATAAGGTCACACTTCTATTATGTATTTACATTTTATGTAATGGACGCGACGATTGAAACTAGTTTGTGTAATAATAGACTACTAATATCTATTTGATATCGAATATATGTCTACAATGATAACTATTGTTGTCGTCTTGTAACACTTAGTTCTCTGAAACTAATCGGAAACATGTTCAGTGCGATTTGTGTTGTATGGGATGCCAGCAAATTGGTGGCAGAAGCCGAGCAGAGTCTGGTTGAATTAGATTCTCAATCTGCTCTCAATCTGCCGTCAGATGCAAGACTTAAGTCTGCTCGGTTTCTGCCACCAATTTGCTGGCATAGCCTGTCAACAGGCTTTGTCGACAAATCTATAGCCAAATGCGGACACAGATGGTTATGATTTTGTAGACAAAATCTGATGTTTGCTGCCAATTTGTCTCAAATTGCTAACATTTTGCTATCAGAATATGTATGAATACATTACATATATCTAGATATACAAATTTTTTTTCCATTCTAGGGAAAATATATGTTATATGATTGACCTCATACTGCAAAGAACGTGTAGCAATATCGTTGCAATAACGCTACCATATTGCTGTGATCATTCCTATTCTTCCATTATATCCAGATCCTTACTCTATTAGGTAAACAAATCAATATATACAAGTCTTAACACTCAAAGCAAGCTTTCTAGCAGAAGCACAAATCGACACAAGAGTCATTCTATTTTTATTTTTTACTAATTATTGAACAAGGATAGGATGCCTCTTGTGTCAATTTGTGTCTCTTGCTAGAAATATTTGAAAAATACTGCTGCAACATTGTTAAAGTAATAGTATTACAAAAAGAAGTCTTCGTAATATTGTCTCTGCAACATTGTATTGCAATATGCAATGTTGAAAGTTGTTGCAGCAATGTTGTTGCTACAAGTTTCTGTGCTGTATGGGTGCATTCTATTTCATTTTCTTTGCCATATTCAAAGAATTTATTTAATTCATATATTCCATACAATTATGAGAGTTGATTATAAAGTTTGAAAAATCTTGTCGTGCGGCAAATATTTTAACGAACATTATTTCTAATGGCTCCCGCACACTGGACGCAGAAACACTTGCCGCGCGGCAAAATGCGACGCGGTAATCAATAAACTTACAACTCCTAACATGTTTATTGATTATATACTACGTCGCATTTTGCTGTGTGGTAAAATGTGTGTGCGTCGTAATATATATTATATATTACAATTCCTAATATCTACAATGTTGCAGCAATATTATAGCGCAATCTGTGATATTGCAACGTTACTGCAAGTTTCTGCATCCAGTCAGTGTGCAGAAGCCATAAATTAATGGAAATAATTAACAATCATATAACGTGTAATTATATATATGTTTCCATACAGTTCATTATTCAAAAGCAGTTTATTACCAAAAGCAGCAGTTTTTTAATTATTTAATTAGTGTAATTTTATGTGTAGTTATTTAATTAATGTCTCTCTAACAATGCTACAAAATTTGTAAAATGTCTTGCGCCGTAATATGTATTATATATTACAATTCCTAATACCTACAATGTTGCAGCGATATTATAGCGCAATGTGCGATATTGCAACGTTACTGCAAGTTTCTGTGCTATATGTAATATATATTAGTAAAAAGGGTTGGGTAAGTTAATGTTTTTTTTAAATTAAATTAAGTTAAAGAATTAACTTAGTAAAAGTTAAGATTGAATTAACTTAAGTTAAAAAAAAGTTAATTAAAAAAAATTATTTTTGAAATTAGAATGTCCTAATTTTTTTTATAATTACTTTAAATAACACTTACAAATATAGATTATTAGATAAATTTAATTTTATTTCATATGTAAGTTACTATATATAATAAGAGTCACACTATAAGGCGTTTTTGTAAAATCTTGCAAGAGAGAAGGGTATATATTTGCATTATTTTTCTTTTTTTAACCTTTAATTTTTTTTAACTTTTAAAATGCTCATGCATGTTTATGACTACATCGACTAGATATTTGTTACAAAGATAAATGTAAAAATTTAGAAAATGGGATGTACTGTTCTACAACAATTCTTCATCTAAGATTCATTTCATATTTATGTTGCTGAAATTTAACATTTGATATCTAAAATTAGTATGATTCAAATATAAGCGGGAATTGATAAAAACCTAATCAATAAAAACCGAATCTATAAAAACTGGCTATATGGTGTAACTCTTATTATAGAGTCTGTCATAAAATCATTAAACTTTTTCGAAATTAATTTCTCTAATATTTAAGACTTTATAGAAAAAAAATATTAGCATTAAGAGAAAAATTTTTAAATTAAAAAAAGTTATTAAGTTTAAAAGTAACTAAATTAAGTTAAAAATGAATTAAGTTAAAAGTTATTAACTTTTTAACTAGTTTTTTAACTGTTAACGTTTTAACTAATTACTATCCAACCCTATAAAAAATTAACTATAAAATAAAAAATTTTTTGGAGCTGTTTTGAGCACCTATTAATCCCTACAGCATGAAATATTGCAGCAATATTACAGCAATATTTAATAGTGCATTTTACAAAAATTACAACAATATTACTGCAATATTGAAATATTTTATTGAAAAAAATTGAACAGTATTTTTGAAGGAGAATTAAAGTTACTATTATTTGATTGAAACAGAAAGACCTTTAACATTTTTTTAAGGAGAATTAGAGCTACTTGGGTTGGAATAGGATTATTTATAATAGGAATACAAAAAGATACGTTACATATCGCTTAGATTTTATTACATATAAATTAATAAAGACAATACCATTTAGATTTTAATTTTTAATTTGGTATAATAGTTTTTTTTAAGATATTGCTAACTTTTTAACCATTTACAGTTTTATATCGAAGTGGACTTAACGTTGCGTTTTGCGACAGCTTTCCTCATTATTCTCCAAACATTCGAAACGCGATTATATAATCAATAAATTATATATGTGTACAACTTTGCTTCCGCCGTTTTTTTTCCGAAATTCGAGGCTTTATTGTAAAAAACTGGTTATACATTTATGATTCAAAGTATTGTCCATCGCTGGCCACTACTTTCTCCCATTTTTCGGGTAGCGTACGAATCCTGCGTCGAAAAAACTGGTCATCTTTTGAGACTATCCACGAATCGATCCAATTTTTTACTTCTTCATAAGACCGGAAGTGCTGGTCAGCCAGGCCGTGTGCCATTAATCGAAACAAGTGATAGTCAGAGGGAACAACGTCTGGAGAATACGGCGGGTGGGGTAGGACTTCCCATTTCAACGTTTCCAAGTATGTCTTGACCACTTTCGCAACATGGGATCGAGCATTGTCATGCTGCAAAATCACTTTATCGTGTCTCTCGTTGTATTGCGACCGTTTGTCTTTCAATGCTCGGCTCAAATGCATCAATTCGTTCGATACCGATCGCCTGTGATTGTTTCAGTCGGTTTTAACAGTTCATAATACACTACGCCGAGCTGATCCCACCAAATACAGAGCATGACCTTGGACGTCAAAATCACCGTTCTTGAAGCGTTGAAACTACTCACGACATACTTCTTTCACTAATAGCCTCACCATAAGTATTTGAGAGCATTCGATGAGTCTCAGCCGCAGATTTCTTCATATTGAAGCAAAAAATTAAAACCTCCCGCAAATGACGAGAATTTGGCTCGTAAACTGACATTTTCAATCGAGAATAACTTTATGACGCAGACACAAATCGATTAATGTTTCTATGGGATTATGTTGACAGATGCCCAAGTTTATTGTATGACGTCTATGATCTATTTATTTCGATCACCACTTATCGCTAAAGCCATCTATAGAAAAACGGCGAAAACAAAGTTGTACACCTAATATTTTTAGAATTATTAATAAAAAATCTATATAAATATTATTATAACAAAATACCTTTAAAATAATCCAAATAATATAAATTAATTTTTATGTAGTATACATTAGACTGCTTGAGAGATTAATTTGAAAACGAAATATCTAATTCTCACCCATTTGCAAAAAATAGCTTAGAACACAAGACATAAATTATTTTTCAATTTGGCAGAATAACGCTGTACCACGTTTTATCCAATATATATGCGACTTATCAGTTTCCAAGGGCACGCTTGTGATGTAATTCTTCTTCATATCACTATCTGTTCTATCGCATCGCATCGGTGAGATATATACAGGGCACTCGTATATATCATCAATAATTCTCTTTTCTCTGTTAAATGTAAGCTGTATCGGTGGCATGTTATACCAAAATACGTTCGTCAAGCTTTCAATCAACATATGTCTTTGCATATCCCATCGGGCGCCAGATAAATGTAAATCATGAATGTAATATTTATCCTCGTCTCCTTCGCTATACGTAAAATTGTCATTCGTCACTTTAAGATCCAACGCGACTTGTTCGATGGGTATGCCTCGTCGTCGTGAAAACGCGAGGAAAGCCGCGGATAGGAATCTCTTGCAGCAAGACAACGCGTCGAAGTGGATCACATGAGGTAGATTGTTGTCACGCCAATATCGCACGAAGTTTACGCGTTTCAAGAGTAGATTGATGTAATTCGATAGATATCTAGTTGCAATGCCGACGTCGATCAGTCTCCAGACGCACGGAACTTTGTTATTGCATATTTCTTTTGACAAATCTTCCAAAGATTCGGTCAAGATAGTCTCGCCGTTCAATGCTGATTTTAAATTGCTCAAGGAATTTACGATCATTGACAAAGTTTTGTTAATCAGTTCAGCCTCGTGAATGAGAATTGCGTTTAATGGTTCGCGCGAAATCATAAGATATTTGTCTTGTATCTCGTTGATGTTAAATAACGCGGGCAATCTATTGCTAATTTCATCAATCGCTTGCAATGCCCGATCCTGAGTAGCTTCGTGATTCGACGATCTGACTTGATCCAGGAGAGATATCGATTCTAGGAATTCTCTGGCGACAGCTGTGTCTTTTATAACAAGAGCATTTTCGTCGCAGGCAAAAGCTTCTGCCGATGCATCCAATTGCATATTATTAATGTGCATGATGATATCGCGATACTCGCATCTTTGGGGTACTGAATGATCAACGCAGTCAGAAAATGAGTATTCAGCGTTTTCAATAACGCGGACATCACAGAAGGAGTCTAGCAGGTGTCGTAGGCATCTTTGATCAAGGCAATCCATAATTTTCCCACCATAGTTACACTCCCCGATTAGATAAAGCAACGTGCCGAACGGTACATTCTCGGTTTCGTTAATTAAACTTTGCAGTTGTTTAATGGATATTTCGAAGTCTACGTGATCGAAATCGTATGGGATGTTCCAGCCTTGCGGCCCAAAGTGCCTTCTCTCTCTGATGATTCCATGGAAGAAGCAAAGCCCGTACAGGAGTTTGGAAAACTCCTTGTCTTTCCCGGGGCATCCCTCAAAAAATTCTTTGCTCCTTATAGGTTCCGACCGGTACGTTCTTAGCAAACTTTGTTTCAGTCGAAGCGGATAGTCATATGTGATCTTTACGCTGTTTTGTAAGATGCTGATCGGGAAGTACGGAGTGGAACAGCTGGAAAGCCACAGTCGAAAATCCAAAGACGTACCGGACAGATTCAGATTCTCGCAGATTTGCTCAAGTTGTGGTAACCATGACGCAGCGTGATGGCAATTCTGCAAAAATATCCATCCTCCTTCCCTTCGTGTTCGCTCCACGAAGATTTCGGCTTTAGTCTGTTGTTCATCACCCATGGATAGAGAGATGAATTTTGAAGTATATCCTCTCGCGCTCGCGTACATGGAAATAAGTGACAAAGGCGAAGCGTAACTAGGTAGAATAAATATAATCGGCGTGAGACAATTGGATTCCGCGTAGGATTCGGATATCTGAAGGCGAGGGTAAGAATTGAATACGTCTTCCATAATATCCTCTATTAGTCGCATTATTTCCACGATAATCTTGTCGTACCTTACGATTTTGATAAGCATCAGTTTTTGAAATCGAGTCAGATTGTTGGCCCAGAAATTTGGTATTAGATCGCTTTGAAATGGCATCGCGGTGCAATATTTCTCCCAGGCTGCACTGTTGACATGAAAGTCATTTGCGAGTTTGTGTAAATTGGGCACTGCACTGCTCAATCTGCAAATTTGTTTCCATTTGTTTATCGGTAACCAATCCGGCGCTGGATCTAAAATTGCATCATAATCTTCCGAATCTAAAGATATGAAATGGTTAACTTCTTCCTGCGTAGTCTGTTGCGCGTCTATCAAAACTTTTACGCACAGCAAAAAGGAATATAAGAGTTTATGTTTCTCAAACAGCGATCTGCAGACGCTGGAATGAAGATTCCTCGTAAATGAAGACTTGAGAAACTGTAATCGTTTTTCAAGAACGATACTTCTATTCGAAGTCTCAATAGAGGTAATGTACAACTGAATAAACCAGGAGAATGAAAATCGGTACATATGATTCAAATTGGATAGAGTAGTCAGTGTGCAAAACAAACTTGCGCAGTGATTGGCGAATTGCAAGTACGCATCTCTGAACTTGTTAATGTCCTCTGTCATTGCCCTGGCTGCTTCTTGTTTCTTCATGATGTCCGTGGTGAGATTCTTGGAAGAATCTAAAATTTGTATTGCGTTTTCATCCTCCAGAATGTTTGTCGTAGTCGATGAAAGAATACTCAAGATATTATCTTCTTGCTGTTGAAGAACTTTTTTGTTAGCGGCGTCTTGAATACGGAGCGCTTCAAATTTCTCTTGAAGCTCCGGTTTTTCTTTCGAAACGACGATGTCCAAGAGTTTATCTTGAAGAGTTCCATCTGGCATTGAGAAATCGATTATCGTAAGTTTTCCGAAAACATCAACTGCATAATTTGGATTTGACAGTCTCGTAGTAATATAAAATCGAAAATTTGAAGAATACTTTACAGATTTAGTTCCAATATCGATGTACCAATCTTCATTTTTATAAATATTCTTTAACAGGATTGGCTCCAGTGCAATTTCAAGTTTCTCTCCAACATTTTCTAGCAGAACTGGAATACCAGTTTCAATGCTTTGTTCGATAACCGACATATAATTGGAATCCATCAGTTTAACGACTTTTAAGTCATTTTTCTTTTCCATTTTTTTGATCCATTGGTTTATTTGATTCTGCGAATCGATGAAAAGACACCACTGTTCGGAATTATTTAAAATGATGGCATTTTCTGTCGCGAAGCGATTTTTCGATAAACCGCAGAGTTGCCAATGATTGATCTCGATTTCCATGCCGAGAACATTTATGAAGTCGTATGTTTTAGTATACAGTATTTTAAAAGCTTCCATAAATTTTTTCCATTTTATTAACATTTCATCGCGAAAAGAGATATTGTAAGATGCCATATAAGCCACAATTCCGCTTGAAAGTAACATGTCGCCAATAAGATTATCATAATTCATTTGAAGATTATGAGCGCACTGCATCCAGTGGCTTTTCTCACCTCCCAAACTGGCGATCAATTTCTCCGCCTTGACCAGCTTAGCAGTGCATGTTGTCACTTCCATTTCTAGATTCAATTTCTTCTGTAGTGTTTGCCGCAAACTATCGTTCAGCGCTGCCAGTTTTGCGTTCAAGGCGGCCAGAGTCTGTCGTTTCTCGTTTAAAAACGCCTCGGCTTCATCGCACTCCATTTGTGCCTCTACTAATTTCTTCTTCTTTGGTACAACAACTTTGGCCACTTCGTCATAAGACACCATGGCGCGGACCCATTTGCAGAGACCCTCGGCGGCACTGGACGCTTTCGCGACTATGTGAGGCATGAAGCTGTTGTCCGTCATGTATGTCTTCTTAATAATTTGCATCACTGTGGGTGCTATATTGTCTTTATCGTAGTCCTTCAAGTTCTGCAGAAAGTTCATGTCGCCTAAAATGCGCTTGCTCGGACTCCAAAAGTCTGTGAATTTTTTTCCTGTAACTGGATCGATGCTACGATCCGGAGGAACGCCCAGCATTACGCAAACGGCGGCCATTACTAATTTGATAGTATCAGGAGGATTTTTCATTGCTTTTACCAAAGTGATGTCAGTCGGCTTCAATGTATTCAGCGCTATTACCGCATCTTCCAGAATCGGTATTGCAACAGCGAGATCTGCCTCGCATTCGGTTTTCAGGGTACCCGCGATCTCTGCCTTTTTATTCGCGATTTCTTCTTCTTGCTTTACAAGAATGGTAGCTCGTTCTACGGTAATATTTTCATTCTCCACTTCTTTCATAGTGATCACAGTCTGTTGAGCAGACAGTTCCAATTGGGGTTTCAAGACCGTCAAAGTAGCCTTCATCTGTTTGACTTGCTCAGCAGCCAATTCCAACTTCTCCAATCCTGCTATGTATCTATTCCGCGTCGCGATGATTTTTTCCTGCTTCTTTGATGTCAGTTGCTTATACAACTTGAGCATGTGTAGAAAGGCTGACGATGTCACGTGAATGGTCCTACCGAACATTTTGTGATATTTCAAACTCATTTCCTTTGCACTGTTGTGGAATTGCACGCAAATTCTTGCTGCATCAGCTTTAATTTCTTCCCGCACGTTAACGTCCCTCATGTGCTTTACTGCGATTTCTAAAAGCGCGTCGTTTGGCCAAACCTGATAGCAGTTCACTGTGCAATGTTTTGCTAAGTTAGGATATGAGCACAAATATGTTCTAAATGTAGTGCTTGTAGGACTAAAGCAGAGTACAAAATGTAATCTGTTTTTGCATTGATTTACGAAATAATCCATCACCGAACGCGCGCTGAGCTCCACGTTTCGATCATCATCCTGGGCGTGCAGTCGCGTTATCTCGATTATATTCTGCCTGTCTTCGATAGAGAACAAATCAGGTAGCTCCCCAGTACTTAACAGACAGCTGATATCTCTTAAAAACGCATTTTTTATTTGTTTTTCGTTCATAAAGTACGTAATATCCTTCCGCAATGTGCCACATTCCCGCAGGATTTTTCTCAATTCATTCTTCCATGCGTTCATGTCGTAATAGGATTCGATAGTGGTTTCAAATAAAGTCTGTTGTTGCATAAAAGCAGCAAGGGCGATCGTGGATTTTCTGCCGGAACCCACAGTAGATATCATTAACATACTTCCGCCTGGAGTGTTTAGAATTCTGGAAACTTTGATCAAAGATTCCAACATGTAACGACATACGACGACGTCGATTTTTTTTTTAAAGCTTGCGTTATATTCATCCAAGTAAGAGAGAACTTTATTTCTTAAAGTTTCCATAGAAGTGATTTCCTCGTACCGCCTACATTTACCGTCCTTCTCTCCCACATCCATGAAATTTCCAAACATCAGATCGTTGAAGCTGTCTTTGGTGATTTGATTCTCAAATTTGGGTAAGTGATCAAAGGCGATTTCAAAAGAATCTTTAAAGTTGCTCTTTACTGCATCTCGGATTTTTAGGAAAAGCCATTCCTTGTCGCCTTCATCTAGCATGCGATCGCTGAACACGCGTAAGCTCTCATGCACCCACAACCGAATGAATGTTATCTTTGTCTCCACCGATTCTTTCTGAATTAGACCGCATCCACTGATCACTCTAGATATATCCCTCATATCAAAATAATAGTACAGTTTGCTGGGCACAGGCCGCAACGTCTTTATTATGGACTTGTAAACATCAATCGTCGAGTTTACTATGCTGGTTACGCTTCCTGTGACGTCTGCCGCGAATAGATTCTTTTTTAAATTAGCAAGTAGTATGTTAAAATATGTTCTGAATATGTTATCCGTTGTAGGAGCGGAAATCGCATAAGTGTTGAAGTGTCTCAAAAATCTAGAAGGTATGCTTCCGTCGATTTTTCTTGTAGTAATTGCAAGTATAAACATAATGTCCTGTACGAATATCTTATCTAATTTGTGTGTGTCGTAACAGTAATTATAACTGAGAAGTTGTCGTAAGAGATCAAATATGGATTGTGCCTCTGGTTTTTGCATGATGATTCTATTCATATCATCCACGAAGTTTACACAAAATTGATTTCTTCCTGGTCCGTAAGTAGTGCGTCGTATCTTGTTTAACTTGGAGAATAATAATCTTTCCGTTCTAGTTACCGTAATCATGGAAGTAAAACTAAAGAAATTGGAGAGACAATTTTCTGGCAACTTGTTTCTCAGGAGATCATACATGATACTTGTCTTCCCAACAGCAACATCGCCATACAAGAGAAAATGTTTTCGATATTTAATATGTTTTAAAAATATGTGATTATATTTCATACTATTGATATTTGGAATGTAAATTTGATTGAAATTACATATCTCTGGAATTTTTTCGGTTTTTAGCAAATCGCCCCAATACTTCCAGTTTCCGGTACCTTTAAAGATGTAGAAATTGTCTTGAATTAAACCATCATTAGGCAGTGTTACATCAAAATGTTTAATTATATCAGGTTTTGGATGTTCTTTGTCTGTATCGTTCCAAAATGACACACAAAAAGCATTGAATCGAGTTTGCGAATCTTCGATCAAGTTTCCACCCAGTCCCCAAACAGTAGCTAAGATTAAAGCAGCTTGTGCCCATATGACAAAGTGATTATCCTTGTCCTTATCTTCAGTATTTTCACAGGCATCTCTTAATAATATTTCAAATAAATTTACGGCTGACATAACAAGATGTAATTCTTGATTTAACAACATATCGCCATTTTCCTTTAAATAATTGAGACATGGATCTATCGCCCAATCGAATAAAGCACATAATATTTCATTATATCCATCGTAAAATGATTTGGCGATGTGAGACAACACGTACGGTTTCCAGCCAATAGAATGCACGTCAATATAGATTATTCCACATCGTGATATTATGCTGGGTGAAATTTCCATCGTGCTTGTTGTTTCAAAGATGATGGACATTGAGTTCGTTATAGAAAATCGTTCTCCAGATGTCAAATACAACATTTTATTCTCATCCAGAATTGTATGCAAGTTTTCTATCCACGTGCCGCTTAAATCTCCATCAAACACTAACCATTTGCGGTCTGTTGAGGTATCTTCTATAAAGCGGCGAAATATAGTGGTACACAAACCATCCTTCCAAACTCCAGACTTATCGCAAAAATATCCAAAGAGAGCGTTGCTGTCTACCACTCCTGGTATAACTGTTTCAAGTTTCACTGTGGCGCCAATTTTATTTTTTTGATCATGCAATAATGATAATGTTTCAGCAAGCGTGTACAAAATTTCCGTTTTCCCACCAAAGGAGTTGCTAATAAGTATAAGACCGCGATGAACGTTCATCAGTTCAATGATCTGTATGGCTTTCAATTTGAAAACTGCATGCAATGTTAGAAGTCTCTTTGTGCATATGATTTCCAAAGCGTTTAAAATCATCGAGCAATCGAAAGGAAGTACGACAGACTCAGGAAAAATGTCTTGCATAATATTCTGGAAGATTGATATGTCGATGTTACATAGCTGAGGAATATTTATGTGTATCATCGAACGCAGTAAGAGAGTATATTCATTTTCATCTGGGATATTTTGTTTCATATTAATTGCAGTCGCGACGACAGTCTTCAGTGATGACATACTAAAATCGTAATGGCGCTTCTCTCCTATATGTTCGGATAATAATTTATAACTGACAGCTAGCTTCATTGCTAGATTTTTTGCGTGATTAAATCCTCCAGCGAAGAGTTTAATTTCAGCAATTTTGCCAATATCCGGTGACATCATTGATACGGAACGAAAGAGAATTTTCAAATTATCCGGCAAATCAGCATATCTCGATTGCTCCGAATTGATATTAACACATATATTTCCGGAGACATTTAAGTTCAAGCTGCAACCTTCGAAGCTTACGATCTTCAAATTAGACGAAATTGCTTGCTTCATCTGCGTAAGATTTTGGGCAATAGACGACAGCAATTCTAGTTTCAATCTGTTAAAGTTCTCAAAGCAAATCCATGCTCCACAAGAGATTACTCCTTTAAATATTCGTATCATGCATTCATAAGAAATGCTATTATTGCAATTGATGACGTAATATGGCTTCGCGATAGCTCTTATCAAGCTTTTGATTGTTTCCGTTTTTCCGGTACCTGTTGGACCTATAATACTGCTATACAAATGATAACGATAAGCTTGCAATATAGTACGAAAGCATCTATCAGTCAAGGGAGTGTTAACAATATTCTGCTGACAATAGTTATATTCGTATCCGTATTTAATTGTTGTATTGAATATTGATACTTCAATAAATTTATCATTACAATAATATCTTAATTGCGCGACCCATTCAAAGTCTGTCTGTTTAACAATATTTCTCTCTAGTAGCAATTTTATAATTTCTTTATGAGTCATCATGACAATGATCAATGACATTAACAAATTCCTACGTCTTCGTATTAAATTATTTTTTAATTCATTAATTACCGAAATTATACCGTTGGTGTATGTCATGAGTAAAGAGTTTAACATGTTAATATTTATTGGTGTAAGACATTTTTCTATCGAGCAAGTCCAATAAAGTTGTAAGCTACAAATGATCGCCATGCTTGGAAAGTTATCAATGGGAACAAATGTCAAATTTTCATCGATCAGGAAATGATACTGCAGAATATTTTTGTGAACTGCGTCTTTCATCTCTTTTTCAAGCTGAATTAACCATTGCTCTTCGCACTTAGTGTCAATGCATAAGGAAATGTTATTATTTAGACATAACATTTCTCCGTAATGCCCAATGATGCCTCGAACACAGTTAGACTTATTAAATTTCAATCGTTCTATACCAGCGAAACATTTCTTCACAAGCGTATGCTGTTTCTCTGTATTAATCGATTCGAATAATATTTTCTGAACTTCTGAATCCTCGAGAAAGAAGAATCTCGTGAACAATAATCTTTTAATATTTAAATAATTCCTTACACTTTTGCTTGCTGTCTCCAATTTTTCATTAGCTTCATTTAAGCTTTTAAGCAAGTTAGATGATTTTTTGATTTCATGAAAATTTGGATTCTTCATAAATCTGTTACTAATATCTAATAAAATGCTTATCGCTTCTAAATATAGTGAAATTTCTTGGCTTAAACGTATTTCTATTTTTGGATAAGAAAATATTGGCTTTAGATAGAGTTTGCGATATTGCACTTGCGTCCACTGATCAAGGATTTCTTGGATCTTTATTAGGACAGTATAAAAGTCAATTAAATTTGACAATATTGGCTTTACGAAATGCGATGTTCTTATTTCTTCAATTTTTATAAGGTGGTCGCTAAGAAGAGTTTCGATATCATTTACGTGTTTAAAAGATACCATACCGGATTCTTTAGTCGACATCTCAAATGACATCGGCTCCCATTCTTTAATCATCTCAGCCAATTCCTGCTGAAGACGAAGCTCCTTGTTGGCACCTAAACTTATGGCTTTGTACCTGTCAATGTTATCCATTAGATTCATGTCGATCATTTTCTTCAGAGTCGTTCCTGCGTTTGGCGTAAGATCGAAATTGCATATCGCGGACATTTCTTTCCAGTGACGCGCATTCAAAGCTGGATTGCACATGCAAACTGCGAGCGGTACGTGAACTTTAAACTCATTAATATTATTAAGTGTCTGCCAACACAATTTCAATGGTGCAGGTTGCTGCATTGGATCAGGATCGTCGGCAATGCCGGAAAATTTATACGATTTGTTCGCTGTCGCGTCCATTTTAATGCGCGACTTCATCGTCTTGTTCATATCCGTGATTTCTTCTAAGTAATTCACAGTCTTCTTCTCGATAACGAAAGCATCCAGGCATTCAAATGGACCATTCAGCCATACAGAGTTGTCCCTTCGCCATTGATAAATAGTACATATAAGTTTGTAGAACGGCACGATCGTTTCTTTCAATTCGGATATTTTCGGAAACTCCGTTTCAGGAAACTTGAAAAGCCTTTCCTCCGAATTAATAACTTGCATCTCATCATCTATGCGTTTGTACTTCTTAATCAGATCCTTGTAATGCTGCGCGTATTCTCCGACCTTGCTCATGTCGTCCATATCATCTAGGATGATAAGTTGCGGGAACATTGCGTCAACCTCTAAATTTAATGCATTTATTCTTCGTTGAAGATCCTCTTCCAGCTCGCTCTTCATAGCTTCACACAATGTATTGTTTTGCGCAAACACAGGTTGAATATCGTGTAGCCAATTAATAGTGGTCTTATTTAAATCAATGTGCTCGTCAGTTAATATAGTAATTTCCAACAATTTGCTCAACATATAGATTGATTCTCGTATCTTTTGTTCCTGCTCTTTTATCAGTACTTTCGAAGCTCGTGACATACGTTCACTCAATTGTGTCAAAGAACTTGCGTCCCTTGGAATATCCAACGCCATAGATTTTAGATTCTCAAAGTCCGTGCAAATCGAATGATTGAAATCTTGATGATACTTCACGAGTTCCGTCGTGAGGACGCTTATAACATTGCAGCAGATCTGCTTCAAGGATTTCTTGGCACTGCTTTGATCCAACTTTCCCACATTGTAATACAAATTGGAGACCATAGAGTTCGTTTTGCTTAGATACTCATTATACTTGCAAATGTGTTCGAAGTAAGAGTCGAAATTCGGTTGTTTAAAAGTTAAAGTTAATATTTGTTTTTTGATACTCGACATATATACACTACTAAATTCCACAGAAATGAATGCTACATGCTCGTTCATAGATTTAAACAGGGTATCTAATATCTTCTGTAAATTGCGGTGAGACTCCTCGACAAACCAGTCAGGAAGCGCTATCTTTATGTACTTTTCCTTCGCTTTGACATTCAACCATTCTTCCAATGGTATCAGATCTTGCGCAATACCTTCAATGCTTCGGATAATATTGTGATATGTCGAGAAAACCTTCTGTATATCTGGTTTTGTTATAAGCTGGTCATTTTCGCATACCAGCTGAAATTCGATTTGAGGACAGAAACGACCATCCTTCATAATGTCTATTATATGATCAATCGATTTCATCATTACATTGAGAATCTGTTGAACAAATACATTTGTGAGACACCGCATAAATTGGGACAGACGTTCCGCAGAAATGCTTCTTAATAGTTTTGATTTCTGTACGGCATTAAATGTCTCGGTATAAAATTTATTAGTGATTACTAAAGAGCCTCTCTTAATATCCTTAAGGATCATATCTTGAAAACAACATAATGTTAATAATCCAAATTTATGGTAACGTTTGAAGTCACAAATTATTGCGGGTAGAATACGATATGCCGTGTTCATAATATGTCTGATTATTGGATAGGAAAGAAAGTATCTCTTGGCAAATAAATTACGACGTTGTAAAAATATTGCGTGATCATGCATTCTATTTTCCTCAACGTTTCGCTTCAAGCCAGCAGAAACGTCGCATTCCTCGCAAGCAACATGTTCTCTTCTATATATTTTGCACGATAATATGGATTTTAAAACGAACTCTTTCATATTTTTAGTGTATATATCCTTTACTTCATCTAATACCGAGTTTATAAAAGCAGAATGTTTTCGTCTGACCGCATGAGGTATCAAGTCTAATATGTTTCTTTTCCATTCTGTGGAAAATTCGGGGACATAAATATTTCTTATGTAATCTTTTAGTCGGATTTGATTTGGCTGATTGAAATTTGGAAATTGACACACTACAAAAGTTGATTCCAAAGCATTCCAGTCCATGTTTACAAACACAGTTTAAATCCGTCGTTTACCACTTTGTCGAAATTTTTAATCGATTGTTTCACAATAATTTTATAAAATATTTTATTAACACAAATGTTAAATAAATATCTATTTTGTCTACAATTACAGATTAATAATAAATATATTTAAAACACAATTATAAATTATTATTGGGGAGCTTCTTCTGTATTTAAGAATAGCTCACAGAACTAAGTTTCTTGGATACCGTGAATGTTTTATCAATAGAGCGGACATTCGATCCTTGGACGCATGTGGAAAGTGGAGTTATGCGATTTTTATATTATATTGAAATTGAAATTTAGATTTTTGAAACACACACACACACACACACACACACACACGCGCGCGCGCGCCATGCGAACCAAATTTAACTTATTTTATTGATATTAGATTTTTTAATTATATATAAAGGAGACCTTAAGCTGGTATTTGAATTTTGAATAGAAATATAATCTTATGAGTTTCCAATTTATATTATAGATGGCATCTCGTGTCTTCTTTATCAACGAAGTTTGGTTAGTTTAGGTTTAGGTTTAGGAGCGTTGTTATGTTTAGATAGTCAAACATGTTTTCAATAATCAAAAATAATTTTTCGAACGTTCATACAAATATGTATCCTGATTGTTATTTTCAAATTTGAATTTTTTGTTCAGGTAAGTAAATTTATGTAAAAACGTGTTCTGAACACGTCTGGTGTTATTTCTTTCATTTTCAGAATTGTTTAAATTTTATTTATGTCGAAAGTTATAATATACATTCGGGGCTAAGTGGGCATGAAACCACTTAATCTTGATTTTCTATTCACAATATTTTTACCATATTTTCGTGTCAATTACAGCATAATTCGCAATTATAAGCGTAAAACTGATTCCGTCGATAAAAATACAATAGGATGTCTAGAGCTAGCCAAAAAGAATTATATGAAAATTGCATCGGCGACGAAAAAATTTAAAGTGTCTAGAAGCACAAAATTGATTAAAAAATACAAATACGAAGAAAAAACTGAGGTGAATGAAGTAGTTGCACTGGTACATGGGCATCGTACAGTGAGTTTTGTTATCATAATTTATTGAATATCTTAATTTGAGTGAATTTTGTTATCATAAAATCCATTTTATTTCAGATTTTCGATACAAATGTAGAAGCGATTCTAAGTAAAATATTTAGAATACTGCAATAACATGTATTTTGGGCTTTCAAACAAAGGAAGTGCGAGGTTTAGCATATGATTTTGCGAAGAAATTAAAATTAACTGTGCCATCTTGCCTCTTGGGAGGCCACTCATATGGCTGAAGATTGATTAAGTGGCTTTCTCAAACGGCATCAGAACTTGGCTGCACACAAATCGGAAGCGACAAGTTTAGCGCGTGCCACTAATTTTTAATTCAACTAATGTCAAAATTTTTTTTCATTATTGAAAAAAGTAATAAATAAACTCCATTTTTCGTGTCAAAATATTTAGAATATGGACGAAACCGAAATCACAACAGTGCAATCACAGTGCAATTGAATTATTGCTCAACATGATAGTAAACAAATTGGGTGCATAACTTCTTTTGAACGAGGTGTACTTGTGTTTTTGGCAATATCAGCAACAGGAAATTTTCTTTCATCTTTTTTATTTTTCCAAAGAAACATTTTAAGAATCACTTTCTCAGCGATGGATCACCTGGCTGTGCAGACACTACAAATTCAGTTGTATGAACGCGAAACATTTTTTCGAATTTTTGATTCTTCTAATTCCGTTCGTGCTTCTGTTGACCACCCCCTTCTGCTTGTGTTAAACAATCACTGTTAAATTTATAATGTCAAATTTAACCTAACGTGAATTGCCACTGCGCCTACTAAATATATCGTTATTTTTTACCAAAACGATAGTTAAATTTGACACTATATTGTATTAATTTACACTATATGTTAAATTGACACTAATCTATAATGTTAAATATTTTAGTATAAATGTTTTAGTATAACGATATATTTAATAGGACCAGTGGTGACTCATGTTAGGTTAAATTGGCACTATAGATTTAATAGTGAAAGTCCCACTTATCAATTAAGGGACTAGATTTTTGCAAATCCAACAGTATAATTGTTTTGTCGCTTCTACCTCTCTATTGCTTATATAAGCTTCAGCCACTCGATCGCGCTATCTACAGCCCATTAAAGAAATCCGTGAATGCAGAGTGTGACTTTTGAATTACATCAATCCTGGTATTCAATGACAATTTACGATATTCCCAAATTGTTAATAAGGCACTACCACTTGCTGTAACCCAGTGAAATATTATATCAGGATTCGAATGCACTGGCATTACATCATTTTTCCAGGAGTATGAATTTTTACCAAACAGTGTAATAGATCACCCATCTACTTTGTCAGCACAATATGAACAGACTAAAGTTACAGTTCTACTACCATCATCACTGATTGAACTTCAGGCGCTGGAAAATGAACGATGATTTCATGGAAGGTGACTGAAGAAGATGGAAGTTTGATAGCAAGTAACTTTGTTAGCAATTTGAGCGAAACGCTTCAAAGTATTCTCACCCGAAAGCAGAATTGAGAAAGCAAACGTCAAGATCATAAACGTAGGAGATGTGCCATGCTTATGAATTCATCTGAAATAGTAGAATTGGCAGTGGAGCACGAAACAGCTAAGATCAAAAAAGTGGTCACAAAAAATATAATAGATGCTTAAAAAAATGAGAGGTCGACCGAAGAAAACGGTATTACCGACAAACCTTGATCCGCAATCATCGACGAATACTGGAAGAACACATAAGCCGTTTTCTGCGAAAAAGGCCAAGGATTCCACGTTCAATTTCGACGATAACTGCAACATTTGTTGTATGTTCTGAAAATATTCAACTTATGTTCAAAAACAAAAAGTATCTCGTATGCAAGTGCACATGACAAGTGCGTACGCACGACTGATAACCATTTTGTTTGTATGTAAAATACTGTTTGATTCTTCTGATATGGAATCAGAAGATTTTCAAATTAAAGATTCGAAATAAAATTTAATATAATTTTTTATTTTTTGATAATGACGTTTTTTTATTTCATATAGCATCGAAAAAATGTGATGCCTGCACTTAGTTTCGATATTCTTGAAATTTTATTTTCCGAGATTATATCATTTTTTGTATAAGTATATGGATGAAATGGAGTTGCAAACACCAAAACTTTTTATTGCCATTTTGTAGTCTTATAATCATTCTGGCTAACGCTAATAATCATTTGGCTAAAATCGTTTACTTTCCCAGATAGCAAAATGTAGTCTTTTAGTAGACTCGGCAAGTTCGAGCAGAAAATGATGGCAGTCTGCAGTCAACTGTGTCCGCATTAGGCTTGTTCTGTTAACGTCGCTTGTCGATATAATATGAAGGCAAATTGTTGGCAGAAACTGAGCAGATCCTGCCGACATTATCTGACGCTTGCAGATTCTGTTACGTTTTTTCTAGCAGTCTATCAACAGTATTATGTACATCTAATTCTGTTGTTATTTTGTTGACATAGTGTGTAGCAGATATTAAAAAAATCCCTTTCTACAGACTTGCTATCGGGATTGTTATTAAAAATTGCAATTGAAAAAAAAGATGCTCACTTAGCCCCGGTCTCACCTATTATAAATGTACATACAGTATTATTACAACAATAATAATTATATTGATCATCATTAATATTGATAATGCTATTATACATTCACTAATTAATATGCATGTATGTATGTAATTATATGTACATACATATTCACATGCATATCGTTTTAAAATTGTCATGAACAGCTGATTGGAAACATCTGCCATCTACTGGAAATTTGAATAGTTACAACACATCGGACGTTATATATATTGAACCTAGTCGATCCATTGGTTTTGTGTTTATGCTTCTCGTGATTAACTGTAATAAGAGGTTATAAATATGAGTAATATTTATATACAAGAACCGCCTACTACGGGCAAAGTAAGTATAAATTATTTTATATACATATATATATATATATATATATATAATAAATATGATAAAATCAAAAAGGAGAAATAATTCATACAATTTTTTTCAAATAAAGAGCTGTATTAAAGTTAATGTGAAAATATAACATATAACTCTCTTTGTAATTATTATAATAATTTATTATTATAATTATTATATTACATATAAATTAAATAAATAATACATTTTATTTTCAATTTTTTGTTAAATAGGTTGTAATGAAAACAACAGTTGGCGATATAGATCTGGAATTATGGACGAAAGAAGCTCCTAAGGCTTGTAGAAATTTTATACAGCTTTGCATGGAAAGTTATTATAACGATACAATATTTCATAGAATTTTGAAAGGCTTTATAGCGCAAGGTGGAGATCCAACGGGAACAGGAGAAGGTGGTGAGAGCATATATGGACATCCCTTTAAGGTACAATTATATTATATTACTAATTTCAGGTAGTTTCAGTTATCTTGCTTGCATGCTTCTTGTTTTTGTATATTGTTGACAATTATTATTTATATTATGTATTTTTATTTATATATCTTTTATCTTATTTTCATTTATATTATCATTCCTAATTTAACATTTTGATTTTTTTTGTTTATGTCACCTAAGGATGATATTACAAGTTAAAAGAGCTATAATTATTTTATGTTTTTATATTTATATATTCGTTTGTATTGTTAGATAAATAAGTGTGGTTATTTAGCTTGAATCATTAGAATTTATTTATTCTAATTTTATTCTAATAATTTTCTGAGTATCAATTTTATTTTTTATGTTGTTCGTTCACAGGATGAATTTCATACAAGATTACGTTTTTGTCGGAGAGGATTGCTTGCTATGGCCAATGCTGGTAAAGATGACAACGGT
Organism: Atta cephalotes; assembly: GCF_000143395.1. NCBI lineage: Eukaryota > Metazoa > Arthropoda > Insecta > Hymenoptera > Formicidae > Atta > Atta cephalotes. Next base: position 1,761,516 of record NW_012130074.1, read on the forward strand.
TCCCAATTTTTCTTTACACTTGGCGCAACACCTGAGTTACAAAATAAGCATACTATCTTTGGCAAAGTCACTGGCGAAACAATTTACAACATGCTTAAATTGGAAGATGCACTTGTAGATGAAGTAAATATTTAACACATGTATTTTCATATAAAAAAAGATTAATATATAATTTTGTAATGAAAAATATTAATGATATTTCAGAATGATAGACCTCAGTATCCACAAAAAATTTTAAAAACGGAAGTCTTAAACAACCCATTCCAAGATATTGTTTCAAGAGTAGCATCTGAAAAGAAGGAAGATAGCAAAGAGAAAAAGAAAAATAAGAAGACTGGTGTAAAGTAAGATAAATATATTATTATTTTAAATAATATAATGTTTATCTTTTTTATACATTTGCAACTATGCTAGGAATTTCAAGCTACTATCATTTGGAGAAGAAGCTGAGGAAGATGAAGAAGAGTCATCAATTTTAAACAGACAATATAGTGGTAAAGGAAAATCAGCGCACGACTGTTTATCTGATCCAAAGTTAAGCTCACAATCTGTGATTGAACCTGCTGAACCACCAAGTAAAAAAATCAAAGAGGATCGCAGCAGCGATTGGGAAAGTGATGATGATGAAACACGAACTCCAGAAGAATTGGCTGCTTTGCAACAAGAAAAAGAGTAAGTTATTTGAAAATAAAATATTATGTAACAAAATAATTCTTATAATGTTCTGTAATATAGTTATAATAATTGTATCTGTAATATAATTATAATAATTTTATATCAACAGAGCTATGAAAGAGAGAATCAAGAATAAATTGAAGGATTCTAAAAAGATTTCCCAATCAAAACCGAAAATCGAGAACGATGAAACAAAAGATGAAAATATAAATGAAAATGCGGAAATTGAAGAATATTATTTTGGAAAATATCGAGATGAAGAACGAAAGAAAAAAGCGTATGTAACATTATTTTATTATGTAAATTATAAATATATGTGAAAAATAGATTTGTAGCTTTAGAAAAAAATAAGAGATAAGCATTTATATTATTTAAAATTAAATTTTTAGTGAGGCAATAAGGAAAGAAATACGCGATTTAAAGCGTAGCGTACAAAATGAAAAGAAAGCGAAGGAAATAGAGCAAAAGCAACAAGCCGAAAAAAAAGGAAATAAGTCTGAAGTAATGAAAGAATACATAGAGACGCAAGAAAAATATAAAAAAGCTAAGGAACAATTGCCTAGAAAGGGTAAAGCGCGTGAGGATTTCACGATGAAACTATTTAAGCAATTCAAGAACAAACTTCAAAATGCCAAAGAACACACGAAGGATGATATGACAAGCTCCGATAAGAAAACGTCGAAAGATACTGAGGATGATAATCCGCATAATGAATCTTGGTTGACACACGCTTTGCAATGTGAAGAGAAGGCACCAGTGCTTGCCAAGGATGCCAGTACGAAAGATGATGATTGGTTCGAGATTTATGATCCCCGGAATCCATTGAATAAAAGACGAAGAGGAGAGAAATCTCACAAATCTAAAAACAATAAAAGTAGCAAGAGTTATTTCCATAATTAAAATGGTTCATAATTGTTAAATAATATAAAAAATTAATTAAAATGAAAAATTATTTTTAATTACTTATATACTTAGCGTATGAATATTGAATGTACATAGAAATTAAAAATGATGTATAAATGATGTATAAATATTTCGGTAAAATATAAATATTCGAATATATGTATATATGTTCTCATATCAAATTTCGAATTTATTAGGAATATGATTTATTAGATATAGATAAATCATTTTTCGACAAATTAAAATGTCCCGTTTTTGTTCTCAATTATCCATATACGTTTACTTTTAATCACTTTTGTGCGCTGTGTTTTACGTTTAGCAGAATTGTAGACTTATTCATCATCAATTAGCACTATATGATCTACTGATTATACATACAAGAAAAAAAAAGAAGAAGTTGACGTTTAAGATAAAAGTTTAAGATTCCAGAATTTTTCGGATAGTAGATAAGTTGTTTAGCTAGACATGTCATTACGCCTCATATGCGACAAGTACAATAGTATTATATGCGTCACAAATCCTGAGCAAATAGACCGCCAATCGAGGCTTCTTTAATTCGCTCGTTTTAAAGTGCGATAAGATGTTGATACAAAGCTTAGCATGTTCGTTCGTAGATTCAGTCGATCTGTCGGTGGCGACCGATACGCATCACGCGTTTTGTTTGATTTTGCGATAGCAGATCGAACATAATTATCGTATCTCATCACATCCTTTTAGTTAAATAAATCTTGTAAAAGACAACGTTTTTAAGATTCTTGTTTTTTTTCTCATTGAAAATGAGAAAATGTGTAAATTAGTTCAAATGTAGATTATAATGAATGAGTCAAAAGAAAACTTTAACACAATTGAAATTTGCTGCGTTAATTCAGCATTAGATCTCGGAAACTGAAACTGTAAATAACATTATCGTTCGCAAGTGAATTGATATTATATAACATGAACGTGAAAAATAAATATCAGCACAGCGTATATGCTTATTAGAGAAGCTTTATTCGTGCATTCTGTTTCGGGAAGAAAACGTATCATCGGTTTTCCAGCGTGGTTTGTCTTGAGTTTTGAAACGGAGCAGTGATCCATGCTGTGATCTTTCAAAGAAAATGTCAACGATACCTTTAAGAATAGGTATATATTCCTTGGTAGAAATTTTCGCCGAGAATTTGTTGTGGCTTTTCATATCAACAGCCTTAATATGTTATCAGTTCGAATGACAGTGTATCGTGGAAACAGCAATTGCTACTTCGTATAAATACGCAACATTTCGCTCTGTTGAGTCTTCGATGTACTTTGAACAACAGTAATATTTTATATTTGAACTCTTTACAGAAGTAATAACGATACTGTTTTTTATAAGCGGAAACCTGCAAGTGCACTTACTTCTTTCTCCATTTAATTGCAAAAAACTGTATGTCTTGCGTTCAATTAAAAGATATACAAACGGATCAAATGCTGAAATGTTTTTAACATATACATAATTATAAAAAATGAAACAATAAAGATTAGGGAATATGAAGTATTAGAGTTCTCTTTCTTCATGATTTATCAATTTTATATGATATATCAATTTTTACAATGCACATTGTGTTATAAATAATTAGCCGCACTGTGTAACAATGAAAGAAAACGTTGCCTTTAAAAAGGCGGCATATTCACTCTATAATTGCGCATTCTTCTTTAATGTAGTTCATTTGATCGTAATAGTACAGATGTATATGCCGCCCTCGCGAGATAGATTGATTTTATTTTTAAGTTTCTCAACTTGGCTGGACATTGCAAATTTAACAGCACATGTTCTACGCACGGATGAATTTTCCTTTCCACAATACAAGGCGCATAACATGATATAATTTCTTTCTATAATTTCGAGGCGAAGCGGAAACACCAGACTGTCTAACTGAAAAGAAATTTTACGTAAATTTTTAATACATTTTTAATACGTTTATAATAAATTTTCTTAGCAAAAATAATTTAAAACAAGATTAAAAAAACAAGATTAAATTAAAAAATTTTATTATTAATATGATTTCACTAACTTAAAATTTACACAATAAAAACGGTGAAACATTTTAATTAATCAATACGAAATCGCTTTCGTTTGAATTAAATACATATAAGCTCTCTATTATAAATCTCATAGTTCTCCATAATGAAAGGAATTGTTTCATTAAATTGTTTAATTTTCATGATGCTTTGCCCAAACTGTCTGGGTAAACAATGATCTCCCTAGCCAATAGTAATGTTCCGCAAAAAGAAAGAATTATCAATGGGATATATGATAAGTATAAGTTATCGTGGAGTTATCATTCTATAAATCGGGTCATCGTTTTGTTGAAGTATAAAGGTGAGACTGATGACCTCCTCATCATCAAATCTGGTATTGTGCGAGATTCTTGTGACGTCCACGTTCTCCCACGAGTTCACGAAGTCGTTACATGTAATCGCTGCAATGTTGTTACTCACACGTGTTTTTCTTTAAATATAGTTTGCTGTTGCGGTTTTCAGATTTTCTAATGATTTATTACAAAATGTATTACAAAATGTTATAAATAAATTACCCAACACACGTGCCACGCATTCATATTTCATAATACAATACTAACGCTTCTAATTAATTCAGATACGTTCAAGTTGCCTTTCGATGCAAATGTATGAAATGTTATCTTTATATCTTGAGAAGCATGAAAAAAGTGTGTCTATAATACAATTACTTCATATTAATGAAAATATGTTTAATATTTGACGTTTTAATGCATAAAAGTTCGAGAATTGTCTTTGCTCTAATTTTTAGCGCTTTGTTAAATAAAATTTATTTGTAGTAAACCCAAGTAGCACACAGCGTTTACAAAGCATTAACAAAGCGCTAAAAAAGCATATATAATCACTTTTTAGCACTTTGCAAGCGCTGCTGTGCTACTTGGGTATTATCGAATACATCATTAAGATACAAACAGATATTTTGTTACATATTATTAATGATACGATAAAATATTTTTGAATTTAGAAAGTATGTCGAAATAAGATTAGAAGTCCATAAAAAACTTGCATTTCAATATTATATGCTTTAGCGAAGCTATAGGATATTCAAGAAAATTTCCATCGGTTTTTAAACGCACGTAAACAAGAACATATCTTGTGGATTGTCATTGCAGATAATAACGATAAAGAATTATATCTTCTACATGCGCTACATTTCATATCGAGGAAGTTGATAATTAGGTCTACTTCAAAAATTACTAGTTTCAACATCAAGAATCAATAATTGTTAGCTCATGTAAAGAAAGCTGCAAATGCACAATATTCTCATACAATTCCTCTTTACAATTCCAGCTCTATAACATCTATCATCTTTCACTTTTAGTTTTCTACATAAAAGTTGTTACAAGAAAGAAGATAATTTTGAAAATATCGCATTTATAGTGTTTTTAAAAATATTTTTTAATTTTTTAATATTTTTCTCAGTTTAAAGAGAATTGAATTAGAACGGGAAATAAATCGGTTTTAATTTATATATATAAATTAAATTTTAAATACTGTAAAGTAATGTGTTCATGACATCTCATTGACGTTAAAGATATTAAAACATTATAAAGTATTAAGATGTTATTTATACGACGTTATTTAACATTAATTTAGTATTTGTAAAAAAAGGTAAATAGAAATGAAATTCATATTTAGAAGTTATATAAAGCTATAAATAGATTTTAAACGCTATATTAATGTAATTTAAAAAACAAAATTAAACATTAAAGATTAATCTCATTAATATTCGCAGAAGATTAATGATAGGATGTCTATATGTTTTATATTGACAACATTTTTTGCAGAGGATGGTATTCGTCCACGAGATTGGCAACCGCGAAAATCGAGTTATAAAGTACCTTTTAGAGTGATGCGATTGTGTTTGCTAGGAATGCTTTTACCACTCGCATTCATTGTTGGACCACTGTATCTAAGATACCGCGTATATTCCGAGCAATTATATGCTTTAGCAATATCAGATCAAAGATTGATCGACAGCAAAATATCTACCGTTTGGTGTCAAGTAAGTCATTTTACTTATTAATATTTTATTCTTACCTTTTCTTTCTTAAAAATTTATTAATTAAATCTTAAAAAAAGAGAGAGAGAGAGAGAGAGAGAGAGAGAGAGAGAGAGAGAGAGAGAGAGAGAGAGAGAGAGAGAGAGAGAGAGAGAGAGAGAGAGAGTAGTAGTAAGTAGTAAGTAAGTAAGTAGTTAAGTTAAAGTTAAGTTAACGTTAAGTTTAAACGTTTAAAGTTTAACGTTTAAACGTTTTAAAGTT
>NW_012130074.1:1767410-1783253 GCF_000143395.1 Atta cephalotes
AGAGAGAGAGAGAGGAAAGAAAGAAAGAGAATCTGTATCACTAATTTTATCCTAAATCATTGTATGTTTAATTATTACAAATTAAATATAATTTTTTCTTCTGATAAAATACAGTAAGTTTATAAAGATTACGTTCATATACATATAAATGCGATATTTGAACTAAGGTCCAATTTCATCATTCATGGTTAACTCTTAATCAAGGTTCAATTTATTCCTCATTTTTTTCTAGAATTGGAAAAAGATAAGGAATAAATTGACCTCGGTTAAGAATCAACAATAAGTTGTGAAATTGAGTCTAAATAAGTCTTCTTTATTACAAGTAATCTTTTGCAATAAATTGTATTTGTTCTTTTTTCTTCTTTTTTTTTCAAGAAGCTAAAGTTGATGAAATCGATGATAAATCAATTGTTGTCTAGAGCCAAATGATCAAAGTTAATGCCACGTTCAATGCATATCTCATGAGTAATGAGCCGGTGGTTGAAAAAGAAGCAATACCCATCTCGATGACAAGACACCTCATTATGGAGGACGACATGAAGGAATACTGGGGATTCTATCTTTTGCATGGCAGTAGTGTCACTGTTTCAACTTGTGTAAGGTAGAATTATAAATAAAAATGGGAGCTCGTTATCTTGTAATAAAATTCAAGAAAAAAAGAATTTTCGTCACCTATATGCAACTGTCACTATTGCTTATATGTATATCTTAATTCTCTCATTCTTAATTAAAATTTATTTTAACGTTTTAAAATATATAATAATATATAATAATATACAATAATAATTTAATTATTTACATTATTCTATTATAAAGATATGAAATGCTTTATTGTTTTTAGATGGCCTGGCGCTTCTTTAACAATAATTCGTGGCTTCAAAAATCTTCATGAATGCGCCTTTATCGGAGATGATAGCAGCGAGGAACTCGAGGAACTCGTCGAAATCGCTAAGGAAGAAGGTTTTCTTGATGTAAAAAGTACTACGGAGGTATCCTTTTTCTCAAAAATAGATTTTTCTTTTTAAAGATATATAAGACTTTTATTTAAGCTATATTTTTTTATTACAGACAGTGCGTCTTAGCAACGTACCTGACAAAATGAGACGAGCAGACCAAGACGTACATTTTCATGAAGATAAAATTCTTCGTTTGAACATTTCTAAATCATCTACACATCAGAGCAGTCACGAGTTGGATCCTGAAACAATGCGAAATATCCTCACCCAACTGTTGGCTAAGACCGAGTATACAAAGAAGAAGCAGAAAAAGAATCTGCATCATCATTATGAAGCAGTCTTCAGGGATATCATTAATATGGATAAACCAGTGACAAATGGGACAACTCATCCTAGAAATTTACAAGATCAACTTCAAGAAGAATCAATAAACAGATTTGACAATAAAAAAATATCAGAAAATAGCACAAAGTGCGTTATATTTCTTATTGATTAATATCTTAATAATTATACCTTAATAAATATTTCGATTTTTTTCTTTTTTATTAGTTTTTATTAGCTTTTTTATTAGTAGTAGAAAATTAACATTAAATGTATTATTAATTAAATTTGATTCTGCAGATTGTAACGTAGTTTTTTTATATATGTATAATTAAATTTCTTTTCTTATTTTTATTTCTTTATAATTGAAAATTCTTCTTATTTTTATTTCTTTATAATTAAAAATTGTGTCCTCAATTCCAGATTCATGCCAATGCCTTCAAAAATACCAGTTTCTTTTCAAGAAGAACAGTATAATTACAATGAATCTAAGAGACACAATTTTCAACAGAATTCCACGTTTTCGCTTAATTCGCGTCCAAATTCTACAATATCCAGCAAGCAAATGGAATCTAGTATGGCACAAGAAATCGTGAAGAACCAAGAAGAATCGAAAACTAAACAGACGAACTCTGAGGAAGTGTTTCAAGATGTTTTACGAAAAATCAATTCCTTCGGTAATCGCGGGAAGCAGATATTGCATAAATTAATGGATACTATTGACATGCAAGCCGGTGCCAAAGGTACTGCGTTAAAACAATTAGTGAACGACACGATGAATGATAAGAAATTGTCGAGAGAAGTTAAACGGCGAAGAAGAAGAGATTTAGTGCTTTCATCGCCACTTTATCAAGAATTAACGGAGGAAGATGAAGACGGCGATGCAGCGATAGAAGAGGTAAAAATTTTATTTCGTATTTCTTGTGTGTTTTAAATTATTAATCTAAAATGTAATAAATTAATTATAATTACTCTACTAAAATAATTTATATATAGATATTCTTATACAAAAAAAATTATAAATTTTAATAAATATTTAAATAGTACTAAGTATTATAATTATAGTACTATTATTTAAATAGTACTAAGTATTATAATTATAGTACTATTATTTAAATAGTACTAAGTATATTTACTAAATGTAATATATATATATATATATATATATTTTTATATTTATAATATGAATATATATTTATTTATATTTATATAATTAAGAACCCTTTATTTGATTTAAATATCATTTTTTATCAATTTAAATAATTATTTACTATAAGTTTACTATAAGTTGATACTATTCAAACAAATTTTTATTTATAAAAATTTTATAATTTTTTTTCAGTAAATGTTTATATTAAAAATAATAGAGAAGACAGCACAGCTAAAAGTAATATAATTGATCATTGTTATTTTCACAGTCAACAATGTAACTGTTATGTAACATGTATTATATTACATGTATTATATTACATTTATATATAGTTGAGAGCGAAATTATAACAGTGATATTATATTATTTTTAGTTAGTGTTGACTGGAAGATTTATATAGAAAAGTTTCACTAACTCTAAAATTCACTAAAAAAATCTCGGTTTAAAAATAATGCATGAAAATATATTAATACATAAAATAATATTATTTTCATTATTGATAATACACTATCTTCTATCAACTTGAGAATAGTCACCTATGTAGGGTAACTTATTTTTATATCAACAGCATCAACAACAAGGAAAAATTAAGCTCACATCAGTCATAATAGTGTTTTCTTTATTTATTGATCAGGAATCCATACACATTTAAAAAATTTATTTTTTAAAAAATCATTCAGTAAATGCATATTGAGATCCGATAACCTCGATCTGGCGAAACTTGCCAGCTTGCGTAAAAAAGCACGGCAGTGTCTCGTGCCATGTCTTAGCGTCGAGACACTACCGTGTCTCCAGATACATAATGAGCTAAAATATTAAATAAAACAAACAATAATATAAATATAATATTTAATTATAATTATTGATAATAGTGATTTTTAATTGTGAGATAAAAATATTTTGAGTGATTGTAGAAAAATGTAAAGAACAATTAGCTGATTATTTCCGGGTTAAAACAATGATTTGAACAATAGATTTTAATTTATCATTTGTAATAATGAGGAGAAAAACGTCTCACAAGGAAAGGCTACGCTCTGCTCTTCATTGATTTTGATCAAAATTGCAGCTATGTTAGAGGAGCCTACCAAGTGAACACAGTGATCAAGTTTGATCAAAATCGGTGAAGAACAGAGCGTAGTACTCTTCTTGTCAGTTATATTCGTAGAGTTAGAAATTGCGTAGAAATTGCACATAGTTATTCTTAAATCAGTGGATCTTTCCATTATACAGTTATTTGTTTGTAGTGAGATACAGTATAAATCACATAATGATGTGTTATTAATCTTATCTGTAACTGCCTTTATAGATATTGTGAAGAAACATTTTCTTGCAAAGTGCAAATATGATTCTCGCTTATTTGTCATCCGAAATTTATTTTTAACCCTTATGAGTTTATAATAAAATATATTTGAATATTAAAATATATTGCTTATTTTTAAAATGTATAATAATTTTAAATGCGGAAAGCAGATTAAAGAATGCATTTTTGAAAAAATTGTTATGTCAAATTGAAGCAACACATAAAGAATATTAAAGTATGTTAATTCTCTTTCAGGATATGTTGCATCCAGATGGCATTGCGGAGGATCGAGGTACCGTAAACGAAACAACTTTGAACGATAGAAGTAATTCTGAATTCTGGAGCTCATTTAGCAGTTCCGAAGAACGGCTATTGGAATGCAAAGGTCTTATCTTGAATTTACCTTTAACACCGCATCGTTTTTGTACACCCAAACACGAAAGCGATCATTCTACGGCTTCCTTTGCCAATACGGTGACATATAGGTAGGTGAAAAAGTTATTGTTTGCGTTAATTGTTTGATTAAAAATAAGAATGGATTTATTTGATTGTTAATTGAATTTTATTAATTACTTTTATTTAACGGTCTTAATTAAAGTTTTATGAGTTTTTTTCTAGTAATCTAGTTTAAATAAATACTTCTTTTTAAAATGTAAATACAACTGCTTTATGTTAATAATATACATAAAAACATATATTTTCATAAAATATTCTATATTATTTGATTGTAGAGTACCTCTAAATGGGTATTATTTCTTTGTTTTTAATTCGGAAAATGAAATTCAACCTAATTACGTGAGAGTGAAATTCGATCTTTTGAAGACTGTTTACAATACCTCGAATCCTGTGCACGCATGTAAAAACAGTACGAAGGAATGCTCGTTACCGTTTAAAATATTTAGTAATGAAAGGACGATATTAGAATTACCATTAAGTGGAAATGATTCGCAATGGAATGATGAATATATTGGTGTGTCTGTATGTGAACCAAGAACAATGGTTTATACCATTTGTGTCATCATGGTGCCTTTGTTGATCCTTTGTTTCGCTTTTCATTAGCAGATTTATCGACACTACTTACGTAAGTAACACATATTTCTATTAATATGATTAATAATACTGTTATTATACCAAAGTCATTTGAAAAAAGAAGGATGATAATACTAATATAATAATAATAATAATAATAATAATTTACTTTTTATATTAATATTCTAATATAAGTTTTTACATCCTTCTTTAATTTAAACAAATAATAAATAATAAATATGTATATTTTTGGTTTATCAGTTTATTGCCTAATTGTAAAACTTGGCTCGATTTAATTATAATAGTAAATATTTATGATCCTTTTCGTGCTGTGATTGTACTTTTTTAGATAACCATGTGTATAGATTTTCGTTAAATATTTCTATTATACTATAATTTATATATATATTTATTTATATAATAAAACTATAAATAAGTTTTGAAAGATGTGCGGATGTTTCCGGAATCGTTATTCATCAGTTATTCGATAATCAAAGAAAAAGAGTCAATAAAATCGTTTTTTGTCCAATCGATTTCCATTAAATAATTTTTTCGTACTATATGATTATTAGAAATATCAAAAATATATTATTAGAAATATTATTATATGGAAGACAACTCGATCCAGCTCAATAAAGTTCTAATTAATTATTAATTATTAGATAGTATCTAGATATATCACTAATATCTTAAAATTGTTTTGTTCATTGATTTTATTCGGCAATCTTCAGAAATTAATATCTTATTAATTATTGTGAAAATTGCAAAATGATAGAGAACTTTTCGATTCAGTTTAGTCCGCTCAACTTGCCCACGAGAGATTATGCGATCATTACCGGATACTAGTTATTGAAAAAAATTATTGAAAAAAATATTAAATACAAAGAAATAAAAAAAACGTTTATAATGATCATGACTCTGTTATGTTATACAAAGACTAAATAGGCAACTAACAGTGATCATTTATTTGTGAACCTTTTAATAAGTATCCATGTATCAAGAGTAATAAAATTAATTTTTTTTATTATGAATTGTATTTATCTTCACATTGGAAACAATAAATAGTATACAATAATGTTATGAAAGTAATATTGAACGACAATATGGTATTTTATCAGTTCATATTAGTTATGAAAAGAGCTTATAGTTAGCATATCTAGAATAATAATTAATAGAGTTTTATGGATCGAATTTTTTCTCACATAGATGATTATTTTAGACATTTTATACATGATTATATTAAACATTTCATACAATACAAAAAAAATTATTTAATAAAAATCGGCTTTGAAGGCAAAAAAAAACGGCTTTATAGATCCTCTTTTTTTGCTTCAATAATTAATAATTTAATTTAAATAAACAAAAAAAAATATTTGATAAATCAGTGTCATTCAATATAAAATATTCTTGACTGCATATATATAATGCTTGATGTGACATAAAATAAGGATTTCTATATTTTTATAATAGAATAATTAATGTCGTAATGATATGTTTGATAATTCTATATACATACTCGGGAATCTACAAAATTTATCTGAACTTGTCAAATAATTGTACTCATTTGATAAAAGAACACTATGACAATAAATCTAACTTAAATTGTACTTTGCAAATACTTGCACATCTTAAGAAATTTTATAGTATTTTATATAGTTATATTAATTTTACTGTAAACATGTAGATGATTATAGGATATGTAGATATGAAACCATTTTGAAATTGTCGGAAGAAGCTGTGATCGAAATTCTATGATTTAATTAATTCAATTAACGAATCGCTGATATATATATCAAAGTTTGAATTAGATCGCAATTAATCAAGATATTTTGATTAGAAAATGAATTCGAAGACGAAGCTCCGATTATTTATAAAGAGTAGATTTAAAAATTATACCTTTATTATACACACACACACACGCACACACACACACACACACACACACACACACACACACACACACGCGCGCGCGCGCGCGCGCGCGCGCGCGCGCGCACACACTACATCAATCAGATAACTATATATGATACTGAGATTACACGTAACTATGTATAATATATATATAATATTGAGATTACACGTTGCATAATTATTATTAATTGTTGCAAATACTCTAGATTACTTGTAAATGTACTTTGGGTGATACAAGATCGTGATATAATGAGCGAGATATCACATCTAATACTGTAAAACTTTAACCTTGAAGTTAGTTGTTAAGGAATAAGATTATTGGCCGATACAATTAAATTGAAATACATTATTGGACAATAAACTTTGTTGAAAATAAAACGATCCATTAAACGATTTAAATATCAAATTTATTCAAATCAAGAAATTATGATGTGTCCAGAAGTTGAAAAATATGATAATTAAATATGGTATTGAAAATAGTTATAATATATTATACACAAACATATAGGAAATGCTTTTTCTCCCAAAATCTATTTATTATTCGCCGATATTAAATGCATTGTGATTATATAAATACAATTACATAATTAATTATTTAATATTTACATAATTATAAATATAAATATAATTATATAATTAATTAATTTTTAAAAGTAAGAAATATCTTATTTTTATCAAGAATGTGATGAATATTGTATTATATAATATTTTGCCTCTTATGTCATAATTATCTCTAAAATAATTTTCTTCTATTTTAATTTATTACAATTTATTACAATTTATTGATAGAGATAATTTATGACATCGTAACATCATTGCGTAACTCTCAACGTAGGGAGTTAATATTTATTTTAAATGTCTTACATATAATGCGCGTTTCGATGATCGATATGTCAGCGGATGCAAGTGCCACACGTGGAAAACAAACACTAATAATGGGATTAGCGTGGGGCGGCTGGTTGACGGCGATAACGAAAATTGATTTCACCCTTCGCGTCCCCCTCGACCACTCTATAGCACGGGGATGCTCCAGTCGAGCGCGTTGACGTTCATGGGACGCTGCGCAAAACTGGCGACACGCCTCTCTCCCACCGGCACATCCCGACGAGACCTCAATAAGCCACACGTGCTCGATAGAACACTGATTTAATCCATTCAAGAAATGATTTAACTCTGTTAATCAATAGTCCTTTCACATTCCGCTAAACAAAAATTACATAAGATTACTGAGTCGTTATAAAATTGTGGCACGAATTTATGACAATATTTTATCAGGCGAGAACTTTGAATTTCAAAATACACAGAAAGATATTGACAAAAGATCTATAAATAGTTTATGAAAAAAATGAAACGCTTTTTTTAATATTTTAACGATGGCTTTTTAGGTTTTGTTAGAATATAATTTCATATAATTTATAATATTTATATAATTACAAAAATCATAAAAACAATTCGTGAATTATTCTAACAAAAATGTGTATCTGTATTGATCCGTTCAGAGAAAAGTGATAATTTGTAGTTTAATAATTTGTGAAGAAGTAAAAACGTTGTGATCAAGTAATAAAATGTTAGAGAAGCAGAACAGACAATGTCTCATGTAAAATTATTTTATGACTAATTTGCTTTAATTTTATTATATTTAATTCTGAATTTTTATACTATTTTCGTCACTGCGTAATATTTGCTTGATTATTGGAAGAGAATAAATAGAATTTCTTATTTAATCCATTTAACTATTGCAACAATATTCTAAGATGGCTATCTAACGGTGACACTCATATACAAGTGAAAGTATTGCTGAGATTTCGAGCAGAACGCTATTGAAACGAGGAAATGGAGGCTGTGCGAGTGTTCGCCGCTGATAAGGGATGCCCCGCCTACAGCCCTCTCACAGCAGTCACCCTCTCGCGTCCTCACGTAGAATTGCAGGGTCAAGTTGTTGGAGGGCCAGCAACGGTATGAGATTTTAATCTCGGGGATTAAATGGACAAATCGACGGAAGATTAATTTTTAAGGTGCCGTAAAGTGAAAGGATTACCTCGACATTTAATTAACAGTTACGCTACGTCTGTAATTAATCGTAGCTTTTAATTTTTTACGGATTCTGCCGTGTTTCGCTACGCGTGGACGAGTTTGGATTTGGAGATAAATATACTAGAGAATTATAGTTGTCGGAATATTTATATTTATGTATTGCATTGTCGATGTACTATGAACTTATAATTACGATTCCACGATATCGCTAAATTTATAACACATTTATTGTATAATATATTACAGATACAAATCTTCCGTCTGTATTCTCTCTCTCTCTCTCTCTCTCTCTCTGTCGATATTAATGATTTTCTGCTTTTATCTGAAAATCGGAACGCAAAGACCGCGATAAAAGTCACGTGAATCGATCTCATGCGATGGCAATATTAATACCTTATTCTTATTCATTGACACGCGCAAATTGGCCGCGAGTTGCCAGGCCTGTGGGAAACCGCTACAAAATATCCCCCATTAAATTCTCTGGGGCACCCTAGGGGTGCCTCTTTGTCGAATTTTCTGTAATGTGACTTTCGTTGGACTGATTATTTTTCAAATTTTCTTTGTGTATAGTATTGCAAAAGGAATAATATTGTATTTTATGTGACTATTATATAGAAAATATAATATTACACTTAAATTGATTTTAATTAAATATATAAATTAAATAAATAATAAAAAATATTAAAGAATATAGCGGCTTGATTAATCGAACAAGCAATTTTACAAAAACACTTTATTATACAATAAGAAAGTAATAATATTGATGTGTCTGTAAAATAATTTCAGATATACTCATGATCCTAAACTATATTCATGCGCGCGCGTACATCCTTTTTAATAAAATAAAGAGAAATGATTTTTATGAAAACATCCCCCTCAAAAAAATTTGATAGATAAATCGGATAGGTATTCTATCGAATGATATTATTTTTAATTTCTAGTTCCAATCGGATATAGATTATCCAGACAAGATATTGAATTTTTTAAATATAACATATATTTTTTTATTGCATATTCGAATTACAAAATAAAACATGAAACTTTTAGTTTAAACATTTTTTTTGAAAATATTTCTTTTGATCTTGAAAGTAAATGAAAAAATAAACTTTATTGTGATGAAAAATTCGGTATCTGGGGATATTCCATTTCTAATCAAAATTGAAAATTGAAGATATTATACCATTTGATAAAGCTAAATACTCGATTAACTTGTCGAAATGTTTAAGATTTCTTATAAAAAAAATTACTTCTTTTTTATTAAAAGAGATTGTATAGGTCTGAGACGTTCTGTATATATAACATAATAAATAATAGTTAACAAAATATTCTTGGAAAAAGTGTAACGATACTTAATTATTAATATATAAAATTAGCATTAAAAAAAAGCGATAAAAGTTGCATAGTTATATTAGGTATGGGAAAAAGTTTATGACGTTTTTTTAATGCCATCTAACGGGAAAAACATCACAAACTTTTTCTCATCAGCTAATATTACGTTGAGATTGCATAGAGTCACACAGAAAAATGAAATGGATGATGTATTCACGAAGATTTTTCCCAAACAATCAACTTTCGATTAGCCGGATTCGATGGGCATAAAAAACGATGCCCTGCTTAGTATACATTAAGGGTGAGAGATCAGCTCCCCATCGTCAAGTGGCCACCAGTTATGGGTTGTTTTATTGTGACACCTCGGAAGGGTGCTACAGATTTTCCAGAAGGATGCGTCGGGGTGTCATCGTTGGAGCTTGATTAGATAATATCATTCTTGATGCTCATTCGAGCGTCATTACGAGCCAATCTGCGTGGGAGCTGATCTGGTTTTGGGTGAGCGCAATGTGTGATGACTATCTGCAGAAAATCAATGGTAGATACTATTTATCAATTTTAAATTACAAAAATGCATCTTTTCCCTTGACTGATATATTTATATATAATATAAGAAAAAATTAATAAATTTATATACAACAATAATTTGGAGGAAATCTATATCAAATGCGTGAATAAATAAAGTAATTACTTATAAATAGTTACACATACGCATATCTATAGTAGAGGAAAGCCCTATTATGAGATATCGAGTTCATTTTGGATAAATGCTAGAAGTCCATAGGCAGAATTAAAAAAATAATAGGTCATTTTGAAGGGAATTTAATAAGCTTTAAAATAATGTTATATAAAATTTAATTCAAATTACATTTTTTTTGAAAATTAAAAAAATGTAAAAAGTGAGCAAATCGCAAAGTCAAAAAATTGTGCTCCTAATATGAGATGCTCCGAAAAATCGATAATAAAATGCGTAAAGTGTATCAGTCATTGCAATTAAAAAACTTCATTTAATGTTTCTAAAATACAAACAAACACAATCATTTCGCATGCGCGAAAAATAAGCACGTGATAGATTATACCCAGAACTCATCTTCAGGTAGTTGGAATCAAGCATCGCAGAAATAGGCACTCGACGTTCATTCCGGTTATCTTTTTTATTATTGTACAATAACATTTATATTTTAGCAACGATTTTCACTATAACATAGGAGCATCGATTATTTCATATTAGAAATATCTTGGGTATCTCATATTACGATTTCCATGCCTGATTTTACGATCATCAAATCTAACTTCTGTAATTCAATATATCCCATATTTTTCTATTAGTACAACCTTACTCTATCACTATATGAAGAATTTATTGCCAAATATTTATTTATTAAATAATAAACAAGATTTAAAGACTCATCTTAATGAAACTTAAAAACATCCAAATTATAAAATCTTGTTTCATGTACAATGACTACAGGCATGATTTAATAATGAATTTTCTACTATATAGTTTTCAATCCAAGAGCAATAAATTCATGGTGGGACCAATAGCGTTTATTAGTTTAGCAGAAATGCCACTATCTCATATTAGACGCCTATCTCATAATAGAGGACTTTGCTTCATTATTTATAAAAATTAATCGTAATTATTAAATCCTTAAAAAATAAAATATCTCAAGATAATAATTAAAAATAGAAGAATTTGAAGTGCATGTGGTAATTCTTGTCGAGAGATCGTGTTTATCGCTTTTATAAAAAAAATTATTCATCTGTTTTATCGCGAGTAAAGTTGTTGTGTCCGCAACGATAATAACTGGATAATGGTAGCGATAAGATAGACCGCGAAACTTGACACGTATTATTCTTTAGTGTTGTAGAAAGCATCTTTGAAACACATGGCAATGAGTCGAAGCAGGAAGGGGGTGGAGACAGATTTGTTTGCAATATACGCAGGCAAATACACACTTGTGCACAAGATAATGAAAAAAACCTTGCAGCCGTCTTTATGCCTGCATTGAATTGAAACGTATAAATATAATTTAATTAAGCAATGAGTGATTATGTTTATAGGCGATAACGTTTATAACATTAATCTTAGAACACCTACTCAATATTTTTATGATCTATATTTTATTTGCTATTCAATTCATAACAAATTGTATTTTATATGCTATTCCATAACAGATTATATTTGATTTGTCATTACGTAATGTATAAAAGCTTCAATAATTTTTTCAGCTAAATCTAGAAGTATTAATAAAAATCTAAGATTATATTAATAATCTATTAATATTTGCATTTTATTATAATATAAATTATTCAGTAAGCGTAAGTAAACATTGGTTCTTGGGACATTTTTAAATATATATTATTTAATTCTAAAAATGTCAGATCCTTTTAAATATATCGGACTTTAATCTTGAAATAAACAGCTTATAAAGGCCACGTGCATAACCCTCGGTAACCTACACGTGTCCTATTATACAGCGGGTAACTTTTTTTATATCGCTAACCCATAAATGTGAAAGTTGTCTGCAACTTAAAATAAATATCAGAAATTCGTTTTTTTATATATTTAAGTCCCAAGATTCGCTTTAATTGAAAATAGAATTTCTCTTACTTTCATTCTCATTGGTCTAATTTCGAACTATAAATAATTTTTTGATTGCTATTGCCAACAGAATAATTATAATTTTAATTATAATTAAAAAATTTTTTAATTAATTCTTTTTTAATTGGAAAAGTCATAAATATAAATATATACAAAAATATAAATTTATACAAAAGCTTTAATTTCTTCATAGTTGATTTCATATACTTAGCAAAGCTTGAAAAGTGAAAGTGACGTTGCCATATGTCGCATCTATATTGCTAAATTTTATGAATAATGATTATAAAACCGAGGATCAATGCACAATAAGGCGGAAATAGTCACATTTTCACATCATCACAGTTGAATGTATGAAGATGTGATCCGCGTCGATACAGGGATGCTGGATGGGACGGACCTGACACGAGCTCCACCCATAAGCCTGCGCTCCGCCCTCATGAAATTCATTTACCCAGAGGGTTATCCTGGACTCGCGACTAGTTAGATCGACTCTTTCGACATCGGTGTTTCTCTCCATTATAACTACGATGCGCGAACTGTATTGTTCTTCAAATTATTTGTTTTTTAAGTCAATCTCTATCGTTTAATCTCGTGATACTGTTGAATCTTTTTTCGCGTGTAATATGGTGAGTCTTGACCTCTTTATGTGCCTTTGTGATTGCGTTAAGACATATTCTTCAACCCTTATGGCAAATGGATCTTCTACTTCTATATGTGCAAATTGTGTATTATGTGTTTGCAAAAATATGAATTTCTTGCGCTGTCGTGATGTATTATAGGTTTAGAATTCTTTAACTCATGATTCAAGTGTAAGACATTTTAGCTGAATTTACAATTGTTTTAATCTTTTAAACAGATTTGAAGTTGCAAAAAGCATGTAATGTATGTATGTAATGTATTTTATGTAATACATGTGCATCTACCTTATTATTTATCATAATAGAATGAATAATGTTAATACACGGACATTTTTTAAACGAATTTTAAAAAAGTTATTAATAGCAGTTATTAATAGCAGTTTATTAGTCAGTATATTATATTTATCTTGTAAAAAATAATTAACATTGAATAGACGCGATAAACTGATGTAAACTTATAAAACTTGTTGATTGATAGAGAATTCATTATCCATCAATGATCAGTTTTCTAACCAGATTGAAGAATAAAATTATGACTAAGAGAAAATGCATGTGTATAAACGGAAACACTTCCTTTTTCATATAAATAAAACTGATATGCACAAAGCCACCGCGAGTGCATACATGACTAATATCGTATGTATAAAGATAAATCGAGTGGCATATATATCTGTCGAATGTCAGGGACAGTTGAAGAGAATGTAGTATCAACTTCCTGTTGACACTATATAACCAATTATACATATACATATATATATAAATGCTAAAAATATATCTTTAATTGGCTTGTTTTATTGTTACTAAAAGTTCATTGATTTTACCTATAGATTTCGATTGTAATTAATCATGGTATTAAATCAATAATTAATAGATTAGTAAGATAGATTTAGATCAGTAATTCCAATGAGTTTCAAAATTGCAAACATAAAACAATGATTTTTATATTTATTTGTGAACATTAGAACGCGATGATTGGCGTTGAAAAATGATAGCACAATTACTTGCGTTCGTTATATTTGTTCAGCATACTTATCAATCATTGCAGCCGATGTTAACCTATAGTGGCTGCGGTGTAGGAGCTACGGAGGCCGAAAATGGTTCTCCAGCTGGATCGTTACTGTCTGGTGAAGGAGAGCTCGCGGAAGAAGCTGGCGATTCGCCCGGAACATCAAGAGACACTGAAGAGGAAGCTACGCTTTCCGATGAATTTTATTCCCACGACACAGATGAGGAGGAAGAACAAAGCAAAAGACGTAGAGACCGTTCCGGTTCCGTGAGTAAAATTTAATATCCGCTTTTCTATATTCATTAATTTATATAATTTATTATTAATTAATTTATATAGCGAATTGGATTGGATGCTTTCAGTGCGCGCTGGTGCACATGAAATTAAACCGTTGTATTCAAATTAACATAAAAATTAACATAAAAATTAACATCAAATTAACAAAAATATGTGCTTAATATAATAATAAATATAAAAACGGATTAAACCATGAAATCTTTAATACATTTTATTGTGCTGTCAAGTAAAATCTGTATTTTATAATTTGAATTATTTGTATTGTTCTTTTACACACAGATTAATATATAATATATGTTTTATAATTGCTTTAATATACACTAATGCATCCAACCGAATTCGTTAGACGTTTCAATTATCGTTGAATATAATAAATTTTATGCAGGGTGCATTTTCCATTTAACACCCACAAGTCACGAAACTCGCAAGTATAATTTATCCTTGTTTAATAAACAACAATAAATAAAGTGATTCTACGAGTTACATTAGCGCCAAATTAAAGTGGAATGTAATCATAGTGTCTTAAATTTCATTAGTTTATCCGAAATCCAATAATAATTTACAAATTAAACGATATTTTAATGAAATCCACAATAATCTCGTAGCTAGACGGCATCTCGTCTTCTGGCAGTGGTCATTTGGGATCGCCCACGCCCCGTATAGGTAATTTAGGAGTAAGAAAATTATTTACTAACAGCCGTGAACGATGGAGGCAGCAGAATGTGAGTGGCGCCTTTGCTGAGCTTCGCAAATTAGTGCCGACTCATCCACCTGACAAGAAGTTATCGAAAAATGAAATTTTAAGAATGGCTATAAGGTACAAACATGTTTTAATTCTAATAAGCAAATTATATTTTTTTTCACTTATATTTCTTGAAGAATTTTTTTAAAAAAAGGGAATATAAAGCATTTTTTTTAGCTTAAAAGTAATTAGAAAATAAGTAAAAGAATAATATATCAAAATTCGTGCATAAGTGCATTTCTATTCACAGGAACATGCAGATTCTGGAAATTCTATTAGAATATTAACAATTTGTTTAAAAAATTAATAAAAAGATAATTAAATATAGATTGTTTTAGTCCAATATTACAATAGGAATATATACTAAAAAAAAACTTAATAGATTTTTAGCATCAAAAATTTTTAAACTAAGATTTTTATAAAGAAAAATGGAAATTTTATTAGAATATGTACAATATATTGTGTTGTCCAACAAACATTGTTTTTTAGCATGAATGTATAATCATTTTTTTATATTTTTACTTG
>NW_012130074.1:1783273-1793911 GCF_000143395.1 Atta cephalotes
AGAGAGAGAGAGAGACGTATCCATTATTTAAATTTGACTATTACGCCACGATTTCAAGAAAAAAAATGGCATCAAAGAAATAAAAAAAGAACTTATGATTTTGAGAGTTTTTATAACATTACAATAATATTTTTTCTAAATTTGGTCAATGTCATAAAAAAGTATTAATGTATTAACTTTTAAAATCCATTTTGTTTTGTTGTAATATGATTTTTTTGTTTTTTCCACAAAATGAATTTTAAAATTAAAAATTTAAAATCAAAAATATCTTCTTTAGAAAAAAAATTACTGTAATGTCGGTGTTATAATGTCAATAATCATTGTTTTTGCTATATGTTTGATGCCACTTTTTTCTAAAATTGTGCCGTGATAATTAAATTTGGACAATGGATTCATGTTTAGTAGGTAAAAATATGTCAGAAATGATTATTTATATTAATTACAAAATGATATTAGGTAATATAACGTTATGTTCTAATAGAATTTTTATCCTTTTTTTTATAAAAGTTTTAATTTCAAAATTTTTATTGTTAAAAATCTATTATGTTTCCTTCTTTATGTAGTTTTATTATACTAAATAAAAACTTGTATTTTGTTTTCCTTTTGTTCATTTTTTTAAACAAATTGTTATTATGCTAGAATTTCCAGGACTATACCTATATATCACATACAGTATTTAATCTAAATTTTTTAATGATTAGCAAGAGTAATATTGAAGTAAAAATTTATTGCACACCTAATGTTCAATAGTGAAGAAATAATAAATTTTGTTGCACAGGTACATAAGGTTGCTAAGTAATGTTCTGGAATGGCAGAAAAGTCAAGATCGTAATGGGTTACACCACGATGTACGCATCAAATGCGAGTCGCATTTGAACAACCAAAATTCCACATATCACTTGAAGCCAAATGTAGCATTTCTGAAGCAGGAGAAGCTTAGCAACGAAAATTCTCACGTCTTTCGTGTTAATTACTCTACGCAAAGACATAGCTCGCACACGTGTGACAAGAATGGTAGTAATTTGCTGATGATTGCCCCGAGCGGACTCAATACAACTATTTCCGCCGGAAAACGCTGCGTCACACCCTCCATCGTCGTTACTCAAGGCAACTCTTTTTTTCACAGGTGGATTTCACCAAATTAATTTTGTTGCAAAGAAATAGGTGAATTAGAAAAGTTGATGGGTACCCAATTTATAAAGCTTATGAATTCGTAAGCTTTTTAGATTATCAGATTAGAATTGAAAATTTTCTTTAATGGAATAACGTACATAGTTTATGTACTTTAAATTTATAATCTGGCATAGGCGCTGATTTGCGAAAAATATTAAGAAGGGGAGCACCGAGAAATATTGGGGAGAGGGAGGGGGAGATACAATAGTATCCACTTTTTTGCGATACTCTTGATAAAAATAAATCGTTGAAATAACTAAAATCAAATTAATAGAGATTTTAAGAATTTTAGCGATTTATTTCCATCAAGAGCATCGCAAAAAAATGGATAATGGAATGTTGTATAGTCGACATCCATTTTTTAGAGAGCTGTAAGGTATTTTGCGGTTAGAAGAAAAAGGCCTTCTCTCTTAGGCCTTCATTTTTCTTAGGCCTAGTATTCATAGTCTGTTCTTTTAAGATCGTCTTAAGATTGTACTACTAAGACAGTCTTGAATATAAGAATCAAATATGAATACAGCTTTTATGTTCTCTCTCAGGTTTCTCTCTGGTATGTGCAGGGACACTAGGGATATGTTCAAATTCCCGTCTGGATGTTTCCCCGCGTGTCATGTCATCCTTGTTATTTAATAAACATTAAACAAGGATGATATGATACCCGAGGAGCACTCTGGATGGAAATCAGAACACGCCCGAAGCAACTCATAATCAGTACAACACATGGTCATCCTTGTTTAACATTGACAAACAACAAGAATATAATGATACATTATGTCACTTTGTCATGTGTGTCTTATGTTGGAAGACACCCTAAGATAGCAAACGATATACCAGCGTCGTACTTTTAATTCGCCGCGTCAACGTTATAGCGTATGTCATGTGACCGATGCTTTCTCGCAATTTTGATCGCAAAAATTATTTGCAATTGTTAAAAAACATTTGTTAAAACATCAAAAGAAAATTATTGAGGAGGCAAAAAATGGTCCACTCTCCCCCCCCCCCCCTGTAATCGGTGCCTATGTGTGAACTGGAATATTTGTTCCTCTATAATATAACTAATACGATCGGACAAACAAATTCTACTTTGAATTCTTATTCAAATTTTCTTTAATCAAAAGTTGACTATTAATTAAATGAAGACTCTTTATTTAATAATTAATGATTTCTGGAATAAATAGAATTTAAAATTTCTATTTAAAAATTTCTCAAATTCAAGAATATATAGGATGTTTGGAATTTAAAAGTCAAAACTTCGGGAACATTTAAGGGATCAATAAATCAAGAAAAAATATTCTGCAGAGATCTCGTTTTTGCTTTGTTTTGGAGAAAATCGCAAAAAAGAATTACTATTACTAATAAAATCAATAGTTTTAATTTTTGTACTTTCTCATTACTTATTCACATTGTATTTATTCACTTGCTTAATATTGTAAATATTGTTCAAAATATTGACCTCTTGTTGCAGAAACTATATACAAAAACCATATCAGCATATACAACGTTAGAATATATACGCGACATATTGTGACAGGAATAATTCACTCAATGACTTTTGACGAGTAACTGAAGAATTTATAGGAGAAAAGCAGAAATATAAATAAACAAAATTTTCACCTAAAAACGGAATTATTGCTTTCGTGCAGAATTTCAGAGACGATAATATTTCAGAAGCAGTGCGAGAACGAAGCAACTACATTCAGTCTTTTTTCTCAGGCAATTTTCTCCAAAACGAGCATATTCTTACAGAACTGTTTTTTAGTTTATCGATCTCTAGTTCTTGAAGTTTTGACATTTACATTTCAAATACCCTGTATATATTTTTGAAATCAGTTTTCTTTTAATTTTTACTTTTTTTGAAATTCCTTAAAAAAAATGTAAAAGAAAAATGTACATAATTTTTATTGACCTAAATATTCGTACTTTTTAAACAAGTTATTTTGTATTTCATTGAGCGTATTTTTTATGCATCATTTTAATTACTAATACTTCTAATTCTATGTTTTTCACAGCAACAGCAATGGAAATCTTATACGTTCTCCATCGAGCGGACGGTCCTCGAGTTTTCCGAAATCACCACAAATCTCATCGAACACTAGTATAGTACCTAATAGCTCCTCTTCATCTTTGACGGGTAACACATCAGTTACAAACGGAATAGGATTGAGTGGTTCGAATTGTGCCCAAAAAAGGTTTAAGATTGAACGAGAAGAGGAAGACCAGGCATCAAGGGACTGTAGAGTTCCGCCACCGCCTGTTCATAATATCCCCGTCAGAAAAAGGGTTAAAGTCACCTTTGTAAAGGACCCAAGTTCAGGATTTCGCGGCGATTTGTGCGGTGCAGATCGAAAATAAAACATTAATAAGAGAGACGTCGTTTGTAAACGTATCAATTGTTGCTTTGAGTGCACGCATGTTATGTAAATATTTCTTTTATGCTGTATTTGACAATAATTGGTGTTGTACGATACAAAATTAATAATGTTAAATTAAATAATGTTTAGATCTCTCATATGAGCTAATCTTGAATTAATATATGAACGTTTATTTTCAATTATTCAAATACTAAAAGTACTTTTTTATTCGCACTAAATTATTATATTACATATATATATTTAATTTTTGTAATTCATTCAAATACTGATTCAATAAAAATTCTTCTTGTTATAAAAAAACATTTTCTTTTTAAAAATTTAAATTCAAATTGATCTTTTCTAGAGAGATTAAACTTGTTATCATTTTGATTGAAAATCAATATTTGATTTAAAAAAAAAACATGTATTTTTTAGCACAATATTTTTTAAACAAAAATTAATTTTATTTCCATGAACAAAAGAATCGTGATTAGAAGACGAACTGAAATTCTAAATCATACAGAAAAGTTTAGACAAAAGGAGCACATTCTTCAAAGAATATTTTATTATCTTTCATATTACATCGTTTGTACATTATTAATATCGCAGTTATGTTTTGAACATCGACATGAAAAACATGAATAGGAAATTTTCAATTACGTGACTCATTGTAAACTTGTTTATAAATATATTCATCAAGTTCCTGCGTCCCGTTGGATGCCATTTATTGTAGAGTCTTTAATAGAATATATACGAACATTTCGTATCCATTTACACATCGCATTATTTTACGATGAACACAATAAATACCTGAATGTTTAACAGTTATCTACAGACAACAATTTCATCGTATTTATCGTAGATTGCTTATATCTTATTCATTTTCATAGATATTCACAGATATTCAAATTTCGTTTTTTTAGTTGACAAAACACAATGACAAAACAAAAATGACGGGTATTGTCCAACACAAAATTAACACTGTACAATTTAAATTTGTGACATACTATTCATAGCATGTAGAGATGGCTCCTTTTGCCTACAATCGATTGCCTATAGCATCATTTGTCTACATTACATTTGCTGACAGTTCATTTGTGCACAAAAATTATTGCCTACAAGCACTTTTGTATACAAATTATATATATATATATACACACACACACACACACACACACACACACACACACACATATATATATTATATTTATTATATAATTAAATTACGTAAGAAAACATTTGTATTTTTAAAACAGAAAATTTGTGTTTTAAAATAGAGAATTTGTGTTTTTAAAGCAGAGAATACATGCAATAGGCAATCGAGCTGTAAGCAATAATACATGTAGGAAAATGTGATTTCGTTTCTAAAATTTGTATTTGTACGAAAGTGCTTGCAGTCGAGCTGTAGACAATAATTTTTATGCACATATGAACTGCCGGCAAAGATAATGTAGGCAAACAATGTTGTAGGCAAACGGGATCCTCTTCTTTATTCGACGTCCTACAAATGTTCTTAAGACATAAAGTCCTCTTCTGGACGTTTTTAGAATGTCCCTTGGAGGTTTGTGCTGCACTAGTATTATTGACGATTTTGATGAAAAATCGTGTCGAACTTTCTTCATACGGTTATTTCTCCATCTGACGTCGAACTTGTACTTTCTCTTCGTCGAAATGTTAAATATTAATCTAAAACCCTGCGAAAGCGGCATTCGCTTCGCGAAATGCCTGCTCTCGCAGGCATTTCCTATGTTAAGTACACTTTATATCTAGTGCTGTCCCTTTTCGGTTCCGACAATTTCTTGGGAACGTATCGTTCGTCATTGAATTCGATCGGTGGCACCGGGGTGGATGGTCGCTCATCGCTCTGGCTGAAAGCTCTTCTTGGCGGGATATCGGGGATCATTCGGGTGCCCTTGCACTCAACACTGCCCCTCTTACCCAGGTTTACGCTGACGTAACTGGCGTCACTGGTACGCGAGTCTCTTTTTGTGAAGTCTATTTCTACGTAGCTGACTTGGGAATCGCGTGGTTTCATACTTACGTCCGAATTCCATTTGTTCTCTTTATCCACCAATCTCCTAATAGCCGGTGTTTCTGGTCGATCCCTCTTGAACGTCACTAGTTCCAGCTGCCGGGATGAACGAGACTCTCGTCGGACTATCTTCACATCGTAGTCATCCGAGTAAGTGCGTCGTTCGCGGCCATGAAATCGCTCCGCACTGAAATCTTCACTGTATCGCAATTTGTCATTGAACTTTCGTAGACGCTCATCTTGCTCATCCGCAAACATTTCGCTTGTTTTGTAAATATTGCGTTTTGGTTTTCGTTTGTCCTCTTCATGTTGAGCCTTGGACTGCGGAAGATAAAATAATAAGGTGAGCTAACTGTTCAAAGTATCAGATTTTACTATTGATCCTAAACAAATTCAACATAGATACCTTAAAGATATCGATTCTGTCATTGAACTCCAAATCTTGACTATTCCTACGAATCGGTAGATAATTGCTTCTCTCCTCTTCGCTGCTGCTCTTGCTAATCCAAGTGTTCTCCCGAGAAGTCCCTGTCCTCTTCGGCCACTCGTTCTCCGTTTTAAAATCATATAAGTCGCGCATACGTTCGCTAAGTTTACTTGCTCGTTCGTCAGTGTCGACATAACTCAAGGAGCGATCTTTCACTCGCTCATTAGTATCGACAAAGCTCAAGGAGCGATCTCTGCCAATATCTAACTCATCTGTAATCAAACATTCAATATTATTAAAGTAATCTGCATAAATCGAGTGCGTGTAATAACTCGTAAGAATGATTGCTTTGCATACCTTGTCTTTGTAAACGTCCTTTCTCATTCTTTACCGGGGAGAATTTTCTGAGGGGTTGCCATTTGGAAGCGTCCGTGTCCTTGCGCGATCCTTCGTCCTTTCTGTCGTATTCCATTACGGAATCTTTCCTCTCAGGATTTATCCTTGGTATAGGTGACGGACTTTTAGTAAACGTCATCCATCGGGTAGCCGCGCTCTTCGTGATTTCACAGCCAATTCTCGCAAGGGGAGACGTCGCTCGATAAAATTTCGCATCATTAATGTTTGGTAGCCATCTGAGAAAATTATGTCGAACTTTTGCCTCAAACATTTATTTGTTATTTCAATTATATATTAACGCATATTCACGCAAATGCAAATACAAAGTGAAAATCTCATATCTCTGATAAACATGTGATCATCTATGATTAACTGCAATAAATTACTTCAACACAGCACTGCTAGATGCTTGATAAAAAAATGATCTGTTTCAAAATTAACAACTTTTTAGTTTTTTAAATTCTGAATTGGAATAATATTTTAATTAGGATAGTAAACATGCTTTCAATTATAATATTATTATTATTATTATTATAATTATTCTTTAAAATTATATATCATGTTTTCAAAATTCAATCACTGCAATCTTAGTGTAATATAAATTTCATCTTTTGTCGGAGTTGTAACACTTTTTTACATAAACACATTTTACATAAGCTACAAATGTTATTTTTCTTGTACTTTTATCTTTGTACAAATGTTATTTTACTACTAATACATTTTACTACTAATACAAAAATGTATTAGTTGTTAGAGTCAATTTCTTTTCATTACCTAAATACCTAAAAAATGCTAATTTTTTAAACAATATTAAGTAAAGCTAATTTTTTTCTTATGTCACTTTTCTGTCAATCTGGCGATATAACTCAATGAGAATTGATGAGCTTCGTTTTTAAATTTATATTCGTTTTTCGTCACCACAGCAAACTTATTGATTTATTAAAAATATCTGTTGAAGCAATCTATTGTATATAATAATTTTTTATTTATAACTGAATATTTTACATGTAACTGAATAAGTTGAGCTTGTTTTTGATAGCTTTAAATAAAGAATATTCAATTATTAAATTATTAATGACTTAAAATATACTAGAAAAAAGTCGCAAAATCAATATTAATTATCTATGCATATGTTTTTCAGAGAAATAAAATTTTTATCATAAAATTCTCTTTTTTCAAATATTATCCCACGTAAATAAAGAAGAAGGGAATACATTTGAACATTAAAACAAACTTTTACGAACTTCGAAAATTCTCGTTATTATGTATCGAATAGCTATTTTTATGAAACTTTTAGTTCAAGGTATGAACCATAAATATACGATGAGCGTCACAACGTGAAAAGATATTAGCGACTAGTTCCGGTCGATGGAGCAAACCAGGCACCATTATGTTTTCACGTTGCTCTGTACTTAGTTCTTGACCAACGTGAATTTTCATCGACAAATTACGAACACCGCTCGGCTACACAGAAGGAAAAGGCGAACGAAGGAAGCAGAGAAATCTGACCGAAACTAGACGCCATTACCCGTTGGAGGTTCCGTAATGATTATCGTGTTCAATCGCGCCTACGAATCTCAACTACAATCCCGATCACGGCATTTCTCGCTTTCGGACGTGGAAAATGTGCGCGGTCAACCTCGTGGCGATAGATTGCGGGTCGCTGCAGTCCGTGTGCCTTCGCTGTTCAGTGATGCTCTTCTCTGGCCTCTTAAGAATGGTTACGTCGGTGCTGTGACTCCTCATGGTGTAGTGAGATCGACCGACGACCTCGGGTACAAGTCTGGAGGATCGATTGTTAGTTGATGAAGGTGATTTCGTTGGCCATTTCTCAGCATCCTCAGCCGATTCGTAGATGCTCTCTTGCCGTTCATCCCTCGACAGTCTCTTGGTCACCCCCGATTGTTGCCCCCGAGGTACATTCTTTGGTAGTGGCATCCACTTTGAAGTATCCAATTTGCTGGTGTCGCTGATCTCTGTGTGTCGACGTTCCTCCACTCGACGCTCCGTATATTTCTTCAGACAGTCCACGTCCGCGCTGCGGCTACGCTGACTTCGCGGTGATCGAGATGGTCTTCGTAATTGCCCGTTGTTCATCGGGCCGGCCCTTTCCTAAAGTTTGAATAAACGCATTCGTCGAGAGATATTGCGAGAGATCGCGCTTGGGATCGCCGTATTGGGATAATATGCTTTTAAATAATATTTTAAAACTAATATTTTTTGTGACTTTGAGTGACAGGGAATTAAACTATTTCATTCGTAAAGAGAATAAAAAACTTCTCAATACAGTTTTATAAAATATATCTTTTAATCATGTCTTTATGTCTCTCTTATAGCTTGTATACTTTATATTTATAATTCTGATAATATATGAATTTTTTATGTATACATAAATGCCTTTTTTATAATTATATTACGATCCGAAATAAAGTTTTATGTTTAATTCATGTCAAAAATGGATTGAAGATTACATAAAATATCAAGGGAACATATAAAGTATTAAATTCTGATTTTAATGAAACTTTGTATATATATAGATTATATAAAAAGATGAATTTAGAAAATATTAGTTGCGAAAAACTGTTTAAAAGAATGAAATCATTCCTTATATATAGATCAAATAGCACAACGCTTATAAAGTGCCAAAAAAGTGATTATATACTTTTTTTAGCGCTTTGTTAAAGCTTTGTGTACTACTTGAGAGGTAACGGGGGTTTTAGCTTTTTTCGTTATATTTTAAAAACTTAAAAATTCGAGATATAAAAAAATGTTTTGTTAAACTTTTACAATAAAATTATCTCTGTTCGTCCACATTAATAATGTTTTTGAAAAATAAAAAAAAATTTACTTTCATTAAAAAAAATTGTTTATTATAATATTATCGACGTAAATAAATACAGCTAATTTTATTATAAAGCTTTTGTATAACACATTTTTTAATATCTCGAATAGTTTCGAGATATAATATAATGGAAAAATTGCTTTATCACATAAGGGGTGATTTCATTCTTTCAAATCGTTTTTTTGTCGCATGCAGCACTCGGATATTTTCTAAATTCATCTTTTTATATAACCTATATATATAAAGAGTCTTTTAATAAGAACGCTCGATTTTTAAATGTAAATAAAACAAGTTGTGTGTGAGATATCCACTCAATTTTTTTTTATTTGAAAGAATATTTTATGGCATTAAGTATGGAATATAACGTCGCTCAAATGTCCGCCGTGGCTTCGCTTGGTGACACGTATTCGGGCGGTCCAATTTTCGATGACTTTCTCGCATAAATCTGGCTGAATTTGCTGGATGGCGTTTATGTTGACTTTGAGAGCATCAATTGTTTGCGGTTTATTCGTGTAGACCTGCGATTTAAGATAGCCCCAAAGGAAGAAGTCTAAAGGCGTTAAATTGCACGATCTCGGTGGCCAATTCACCGCCGCGCGAGATAACCATGCCCTCAAATCGCTCGCAGAATGTCCATCGTGGCATGCAGTGTGTGGCACGTAGCGCCATCCTGTTGGAACCACATGTTATCAGTATCCATATCATCTATTTTAGGCCACAAGAAGTTGCTTATCATCGATCTGTAGCGCTCGCCGTTGACGGTTATGGCAACGTCCGCTTCGTTTTGGAAGAAGTACGGACCGATGATTCCGCTAGACCAAAATCCGCACCAAACAGTGACTTTCTCGGGAGCATTTGGAGCTGGTGTATCTCGCGTGAATTGGTATCATCCCAAATTTGACAATTTTGCTTGTTCACATATCCATTCATCCAAAAATGAGCGCTAAAGATGATTTGTTTGGCGAAATTTGGTTTAACTTCCAATTGCTCCAGAACCCAATCAGCGAACACACGGCGTTGTCTATGGTCGTTTATCTTAAGTTCCTGGGTCAGTTGAATTTTATAGGGGTGCAGATTCAAGTCCCGACGCAAAATTTGCCAAGTTGAAGTCGCAGAAAGGCCAAGTTCTTGTGAACGACGAGAAATTGACCGCCTCGGGTTTTCCCATACATTCTCACGCACAGCAGCGATGTTTTCAGCAGATCTTGCGTTTCGGCGACGTACTGGTGTTGGCTGATTATTTATCGAACCGGTTGACTCGAATTTGGCCACCAAACGTCAAATAGTCGACTCGGCAGGACGGTTGTGGCGAGGATAAAAATCACATAATGCGCGAAACGTTTCTCGAACGGAGCACTAATTTTGATAATAAAATTTTATGATTTGCACACGTTGTTCAACACTATGACCAAGATGA
>NW_012130074.1:1796229-1808828 GCF_000143395.1 Atta cephalotes
GGAGAGAGGGAGGGAGAGAGTGTTTTAATAAAAGCTTCACACTAACCGAGACCAAAACCAACTACGTGTAAGAAAGAGGTGGTGTTTTGCTTCTCGGCGCGACTGTTTGCTTCGAGTAGTATTATCTCTACGGAGAGCAAAGTTCTCTTCATGTAATTCTCGATATCGAAGATTAACTGATTACCCAATGATATATATCGTCTGTTCTCTTTCGATTTCATACGTTTCACGGTTTCATCGTAGAGTGGGTGATAATCTTCGCCATAAAACTTGGCCCATAAAACACGCATCCCGCGTTTTTCTTCGAATGTGCCATCCATCGCGGATCCATATCTATTTCGCATAGATTGATTCTTTCAAAAAAGTTTCATTTGTATACTGCAAAAGAACTAGAGAGTGGTGTACATTACAATGTAATTTAATTCGGTTATTAATCTATTATTACAATATCTTACCACAAATACAAGTTATATATGCAACAAATTTTGATAGAAATGATGCATGTACACATCTTATTAATTAAAATCTTTACTATTATTAAGAGGAAAAATTATTAAGAGGAAATTAAAAAAATTATGTTCCCATATGCGATGCGATGTTTCTTCTCGGATATGTGTACAGAAGAAACAATTTAATTTTGAAATGAAAATTACTTTGTTTAATTCTAAAAATTTAGTTTGAATGCAATCAATTACTTAATTTAAAAAATTGATTTAGTTCCAATGACTACATTTATTAAACTTAAAAAAACTTAAAACTTTTTTCTCTGTGTATCAATAAATTTATATTTAATTAACAATTATATATTACGAAAAATTACTGCTTACCCATTATCCATATTGTTTTGCTGTGGCGTAACGGCAATGTCCTGATACTCCATATATCGGGGCTTTTCGAATCTACATGACAAATTAAACATACGAGTGGCTCAAATTTAATGATAACATAGCAACGACAAATTCTAATGTTTATAAAAGATAGTAGTAATAAAAATAAAAAAATATATTAAAAATGACTAATTGTTTATAATTTTAACAATTTTTTAACCGCAAAAATTTTTACAGTTATAAATAACCACATACAAACGAAACAAAAATAGAACACGCATTTACAGACACGACGGCAATGTTACGGAGAATTTGCACGTATAAAAATATTCCTGAAGAAGGAGGGGTTAAATAAATGCATAGAACCTTGTGCCTACAACACCCATAATAACTCCTTTGGGTTGGACGGCGTCTGGGTCACGGCTCACGATACCTCTATTATTTCGCGAACCATCGTTTATGAACTCCGTATGAGACGACACCACCATCATTGCCGACAGTTTAATCTCGTCGTAGCTCAAGCATTTTGCTAGGACCTATTCATGAAATTTTAAAGTTTATTATTGTGACGTCGATGAAGGTGATATACGAGAGAAGATGATGTTATGAAACTTGTTTTTAACATCCAATAAATTTCCAATATCGATAAATGATTAATGTACGTAACGTTACATTAATCTGTAAGCAATATAGCTATACTATAAACTTATAAAGTAAAAGAATAAAAAGATAAAAATAAGAATAGAAATTTATATGAAAATATTATTTGTAAGAAAATTGTGAAAAAAACACTTTCCAACTTCGTCATTTAAGTATATGTAACTACTTTTGTGATAATATAAAAAGAACAATTATATATTTTTGCTTTTATTTATTGAAAGCCAAAGCTATTATTTATTCAACCAATGTTTAGTATTGCTTGTATAATCGGAAAAGAATTTAAATTTTAAATAAATTAATTAACATAAAAAATAAATTAACATTAAAGGTCTTGTATGTATTTTTTCTATATTAAGTTTTATCATTACCTTATCTTTTTGTTTTACCTATAGATAATTTAACCGTAATAATTATTTTTTATAAAGTATATTGTTTAATTAAGACGACGTCATGTACTTACCAATGGTTCCTTCTCCTGATCAGTGCCAACACTCTCCCAGGCATCGAAGCCACTCTTGTTATCGAGTAATTTCCATCGATCGTTAGCTCCACAGAAGGAGGCCACTCTCTTATCCAACAGGCGATGGATGAATTGGATGAGGCCCATGTCCGCATACATGACTTTCTCAATAGTGCTACCATACAATCGCTTATGTTTCAACCATCGCGCAATCAAGGGCAGCATCGCTTCGTGTATCAGTGGATATACCGAATTTGCATTTAACTAAAAAATATCATCAAAGATCATTAAACATGTATTAAATTAGCCGAAATTATTACACATTATAAAAAATGATAAAAAGAAATATCTCAAATATAAGGAGTATTAGACAGAATTATAATCTTTAAACTATATATTCTTGTAAAGAACTTCTAAAAATTTCTAAACGAAACAAGTAAATTTTTTATAATAAAAGTTTCTCAAACTATTTCTCTCTTAAATTTAATTTAAATTAAAAGAAGTATTAATTAAAATAGAAATATTATTTAATTAAGCATTGTTCCTTTTCTAGCTCTAGTTCCTTTTATCCATGTATATTAATCGCTTGAACAAATAATTTATTTTATACAAACTTCGATAGAATCAGTGTTGATTCCCCTGTCCTTCAAAGCGGCGCATCTTATAGCGTTAATTGGAAACTTCAAGGGGAACACATTGCTTCGTCTGATTAGCTCCGTCACGCTGGTTGGCGGCAACACGGAGACATCGAGGCATTTTCTCAGTAACTCCTTTGTGTCATCATCGAAGGGCACGCCGTTGGGCGAACCCAACGTGTTTTCCCATGAGATCTCTGGCGGATCT
Source organism: Atta cephalotes (assembly GCF_000143395.1). Lineage (NCBI taxonomy): Eukaryota > Metazoa > Arthropoda > Insecta > Hymenoptera > Formicidae > Atta > Atta cephalotes. The sequence continues at coordinate 1,799,020 of NW_012130074.1, forward strand.
TTCGCTAGCATCTGTTGTAGTGCCTCTTCTGCAGCTCGATTATTCTGTGAAAGGATATGCGAAGATATGCAAACTAATTCCCAAAATGCAAAAATATACCGCTGATATTAAATTTTCAATCTAATTTAAAAATTCCATAAAAAAACACTAATTTGATGTTGAATAGAAAATTTAATTCCCAGTAAAAAATTACATAATAAACAAAAATTTAGGCTCGTTTCTACCAATATAGTTTAATTTTAATCTCGGTTTAACTAACTCTTCATCTTTTTCCAATTCTGAGAATTAGAAAAAGATAAAGAATAAATTGAACTGAGATTAAAGTTAATCTACATTGGTAAAAACAAGCCTTAGACATGTTTCCTTGAAGAATTATTGAAGAAAATTCTTGCGTATTTCCGCATTCACGTTGCGTTATTCATGAAAAAATTTCAGTATAACTACCGCAAAAATAAATGAGAAAGCAATTAGAGGTAAGGCACGTTCGGAGAAACGTGAGTCATTTTGTTTTTGTTTTATATGCAATAAACGATATAAAAAGAAGAACACAATAAATGTTGATAATTTGCTTTCCAAATGCGCCATTATATCTATCTATATCAGAAATTTTTGTTAAAAAATATAAGCGAATAATTTGTTCTGCTAAGATTTTTTTAAAAGTAATTTGTTTATTGCAAGATATTGAGCAACTTCGCAACCTCGTGCGGACTCAACGTCATCGATGAAGTAAAGGGCTACGAAATCGATTCTAAGAAAAATTTTGCAAAACAGTGAATCGCCGCGTCGTTCTATTAATACAACCCCCGGCTGATTACAGCAAGGACGCCAGTCGCTTTGATACTTGAGCATGAAATCTGTTAAATAGCGTAAAATGTATCTGTTCATCCTAGCGAGCGGCTTGACTCTCTTCGTGGGCGCGAGCACATGCATAACACATGGATATATATATACATACACATGAATACAGATGTACCATGCACGCACATGCATTGGTGCCCGTGGTTGAGCCTTATAAGTTTACTTCATTTTTCTATTTACCGATTTTTGCCACCTGAACGATAGGGGTGAGCAAAGAGAATTCAGATTATTTTGTATTGTAAAACAATTTCAATGTTATTTCTTTCGCTAGCAGTTGTTATAACTTTTATACAAAAATATGACGATATGTTCGTGTGTTCTAATCAGGGCGTTATTTCGATATGTTTATATATATCATATATAATATATATCTTTTACATTTAAATTTAAATTATCTCAATTTTACACAAATATATGCATATTAATAAGATTTATCATTTATTTAAAATATATATTTTTCCTTTAATTTAATTATTACTAATTTAACAAATATCTAACAAATTAAATCATAATAACATATTCAGATATTGCTTTAATCGATTGATAGATTATACAAATGACAGAATTTTAATTAAAAAAGTATTATCAACGTCAATAAAATGTGAATATATCTTTTAACAATAAGAACATTATAAAATTAATAAGTTACAATTTGAAGTAAAGAATTAATTTTATTATCTTTATAGGGTAATTATTTATTAATATAAAACATTAATTTGTCAAAAAATATAAAAAACAAAAAATTTATTACATATTATGTAGGGATAAAAATATATAAAAAATAATAAATGGACAACATAAAAATGATAAAAAAAAATACAAAAATAAAAGATAAATTATAATAAAAATGCAAAATTACTTTTTATTCTTTATTACTTAATCATTGTTATTTTTATTCTGTTATGAGATTTTTGTTCTTTATTATTTATTATTTATTATTTATATAGAATTTGTATTTAAGAATAAAAATTCTGTATAAATAATAAAGAACAAAATAATTAAATAATAGAATAAAAAATAATAATTTGTTAATAGAAATTTTATATAAGTAATAAATTTATTTATCTGTAATGTTTTATACGTGATATCACTTTACAATAAAATAATTATTGAAAAAAATTAAAAATTAAAAATTAATTAAAAAAATTAAATGGGCGACAAACTCGATTGTTGGCGATTAGTATGCACGCGATCGACTCTAATCGCGTGATTAAATTTCAATTTTCTGTCCGTGTATTGAACAAGAAAAACATAATTTGTATATATTTTTACCATTACATTGTGCCTTTCATTTAGTAATAGAAATATCATTTTATCTGTTATTCATGGAATGCAAAGAAAAATAGAATAACATTTATATTGATTTGTGTACTAAATAGAAGGCACTCACTATTGACAAACAATGACTCACCTGACGGACGCAACAAGCAAACAATGACATGTTTGAAGTTTAATTGTTTCAATAAATTGTTTCAAAAAATTCTTCTTTTCCTTCTTTTTGATTTTCTGTCTTCTATGATATGTAATACCACACTTTTTTTTTTTAGAATTTTTATAACATATAAATACACAAATGTAAATATACAATATATAAATACACAAATTAAGCGATTATATACATAATTGGAAAGAAAGTCAACGAATCAAACTTATTTGTTGCTATCCAGTGAAAAATGATAATGGAATTGACATCGAATCGATGTCGATTCGATTTCATTGTCACTTCTCACTGGGTATTTGACTGGATAATATAGAGCAATGTGTCGCGTTTCACGATTTTTCACCTTGAAATAACCACGTTAGTGAACACACGTAATATCTTCTAGTAATATTCTCATACTAAACAACACATCTTATAAGAGAGATGCTGGTCCGCCGCTCTTTAGGCGCACATGCGCGCCTGTGGCATGGTGCACGCGCAGATCCGCGGATTTTATCTTTCGAGAAAGGAAAGGGTCGAAAAAGGATTAATCAAATTCGATGATGTTAAAAAAGTATTATTAAACTTTAAGTTCCCCCTAACAATTTCTTTAACCTCTCTTTTCAATATCAGTTATTATCTATACTAGTTAAGTATAGCTAATTGCGTAGTGGTGCCACTAATCGGCTCAAGTGGTGCCACCAATCGGCTAAGACGTAACATAGATACCCAAACGAAATCGGCACGCGCTGTTTATGTTTAAAAAACGACTTAAATTTATTTTTAAATGCCTGCAAAAAAATTCTGTTGTAATTGAGTGCAAAAATTCTGAGAAAAACAGTTCCGACCTAACATTTTATAATTTCCCATCAAGAAATTATTAATTGGACTAAAAAAATAAATGGATACAAGCTGTTAATCCAATGTGAGTGAATCATATTTAATTTAATAATTTAAATTAATAAAATAAATCCAAAATACACATGCAACATTCCGCACGCCAAATACATGTCTATGTATGCACTTTAACATCTGTTCTACAAATCTTTTACATAATGTGTAAATATAAGTTTTATTTTGTAGCTTTAGTTTTTGAATTCTTTAAGTAAAATTCTTAAAGTAAAATTTCCAAAAGAGTAAAAATACTGTCACCTTCGGATAAAAAAAAATTAAAATATTGCCACTCTTAAATAACAGTGACAGTATTTTGGAGTGAGATTTTACTATTTTAGAGTGAAGTTTCATGTTAAAGAATTTAAAGAGTATATATAAATATTATTATAAGTAATTACAAAATCATGCTTTCTCTTATGGCTAAAATAAACATAACATACATTAATTATTAGTTGCAACATCCATTAGTGCTAATTGAGAAATGCGCGCGCGCGTGTGTATGTGTGCACAATCTTTTAAATATTTTTTTCTTTATCATCTAAATTTTCATTTGCATATTTTTTAATTCCCCAAGTATTTTCAAAATGTTTAAAATTTCTAAAAATATACTTAAAAAAATTATTATTTAATAATTTGTTATACTTTTATGTGATTATCTTAAAACAAATTAATTTCTTAATACATACTTTTATAAAGAGGATTAGTCACTCTTGTTTCAGGAACAACTTTATCCATAACTTTGTCCCTGTACTAATTATTTCTTTTACATTCGTCATATGTTTATTTTTGAAAAGTTTTTAACCTATGTTAAAAAAGTTTATAATTAATTATATGATTATTTTTAGAATATTTTTTCAATAAATAAATGGCTAAACACGATTATTTTTAGATTTATACTTTTTGATACAGATTTACCACGAAAAAAAGTAATTAATATTAATACTTTGAAATCCGCACGTTATGTGAATTTGACTCATAATAAATATAATGACTAATCTATAAAGTATGTTGAATTAATACTATTTTCTATATGTATCATTCGCATATGTATCATTTAGATTCAAACATTCATTATGCCGCATTTCTCGAGAGACGGCGCATCATATGCTCATTCGAAATATGCAACTAGCGTATACGTTTTATTATGAGCGCGACACATTTATTATATAAAAATATCGCATAAAAATGAATATATTATAACAATTAAACAATTTGTTTTCAATTTAAAGCCAAATATTAAAGAATATAACAGTAACAAGCAATAAAATATATTTTTATTAATAAAAAAGTTATAGCATATAAAATGAAAGATAATTTTAATACTATACTGAGAGAACAAAAAATCCAAAAAAATCGGGGAATGAGAATCAGCATGATTTTAAGTTAATACGCAATATTAAATCTTTATTCCAGAAAATAGAATCTTTATTCCAAAAAATAGGACGTTTTAGTTCACTTTGGAACCATCCTCAGCAATATGATTTCAAAATATTAATCCTTTCATGTCCAAGAAAAAATCATCAGATTAATAGATTTGATGTTGTAATCTATTCGAAACATTAAAATTAATTATAAATATTTCGAAACCATTCTATCCAAGAGTTACAAATTAACATTAAAAAACTGGTGACTCACTCCAAGACATAGAAGGATTTCGTCTCGACATTGGATCAAAACCAATTAAAATTTATTATCACTAAAGAATATCAAGTTAAAAAATGCATGTTGATCGCAGCTCAACGATGATCGAACGAAACACTGATACATTTAATATAATAAGTAAGACATGTCAGGTCAACAAGGAAAATAAAAAGAAAAAAAGAACAATGTCAATATATAAACAATAATTTGTATAAACCGACAAAATGTAACTATTTAACGTCTTTTAATAATTGTATATAAGTTTGTACACTCTCTGTATCTGAGCGTAAATTGAAACTATTTTGTTGCATGAATATATAAAGGCACTCAGATATTAAATGTTTTTTTATTAAGAAAACGCTCTTTATCTAATATTGCGACATTCTCCCAATCGAAGTCAAATTCAATCCGATGTTCTGTGATTATTGATTGGTTGTTACTATTTCGATTAATATGATTATGATGCTCAGCCAATCTAGTTTTAAGTTTTCTTCCTGTCTATCCAACATAAGAGACATCGGATTTACATCGGAAATTTTATATACAATATTTTTTTATCTTTTCTCTTGGGAGGATGTTTTTATGTCCCTTGATCAAACTATTTAATTTATTTAAGCTAGTAAAAACTAATTTAGTGTTAAAGTTTTTACTAATTCTTTTGAATTCGTCTAAAATTGGAATACAAGGTAATACAAACCAAGAACAATTCCTCTTGATTTCTTCACTTGATTCTTTCTGTTGTATCGTACCTTTATGAATGAAAATTTTTAAACGTGCATTAATAGTATTAAATCAATCGAATAATCATTTTTTAGTAATGTACTGATAATGTGTTTAAAATTTTTTTGTGGTGATATTTAGGGTCCGATAATAAAAACGCTCTATCTGTCATATCTATTATTATGCCTCTTTTTTGTGAGAGTGGATGTGACGATAAAAAATTAAGGTATCTTCTCGAATATGTAGGCTTATAGTACCAGTCAAATTCAAGTAGAATGTTATTATTAATAATACTAATATCCAAAAAATTTATTATGTCATCGTCAAATTCTAATCCTTATATTGAGAGAGGCACCGAACAATTAATCGGTTTGTGCTGTCACTTTTGGACATGTTCTATTTGCGGATTCAAGAGAGAAACATATTGGAGAACAGAGTGTAGGTATCAATCTGCTGCAATTTATCTTCTAATTGAATTTTTTCTCAAACCGCTGCATTTTACTGTATAAGCTAGTAACAATTCTACAAATATATATCTTTCTACATCTTTAAAATAACGTTTTTTCAAGTTTGAAGTTTAAAGTAAAAAAGTAAAAATTAAAAAACATTTTTCGGCTAAATGTTAAAAGTTTCCAGAGTAAGATTTTATGAAGTGAAGTAAATTAAAATAAATATAATAAAATTCAATAAAATAAAGCGATATAAAATACAGGATATTAAAATTAAATGTAAAATCTAAGGCTTTTGGATTCATGTTTATATGATTTCTCTTCTTTTTTTAACTTCAAAATAATTAGAATAAATTCCTAAATATGATTTATTAGGTTATCTTATAGTTTCTGTTAATATTATCTATGGAAATAGAGAATGTTGTTTTAATAAAGAAAGACATATAATATTATAATATTATAATATTTTATTTTAATATTGTATTATTTTATGTTTTAAAGAAAAAAAAACAAGAAAATTAATGATTGGTTTTTTTCTACTTCGAGGAATGATGAAATATAATACTTTTTGATTCGATACTGTACTTAACTAACGTTAAATATTTATGAAATATTTATAAAATGTTTCTAAAATTCGAGAGAAACATTCCAAGAATATTCTGGAAAATCCTGAAATATTTATGGAATATAAAAGTAACACTGAAATATTAAAAATTGAAAGATTAAAAATTTCATTTATATATCATTACTATATAATATTCTGAGGATGTTCCATGTTTATTCTGCAAAATTTTAATTTTTCTAGAAATTTTAGATCTGGTCATCCTTGAATCATTTTTTAAACAAAATTATGCTATGAGGAATACATTTCATGTGCTTTCATCTTGAAGCCCAATTTTAGAGCATATTTCACAAGCAAAATGCTGCGTTCTTTATATTCTTTTCTAGGTAATTCTTGTTTACGAATAAATGCATCTCGGCTGCGACCGTATTTGTCAGTAGAAATGTGTACTACTGCTCGCTCGTAAATAATTGTCGTGATTATACAAGGCATATTCATATAATATTTTGAACATTTTATCAATATTTGGACAATTCTGTGACAATTATTTTACTGTATTCCGGAATATTCGGCACATTGGGAATAATCGAATGAATTTTCTATGAATATTTAGCGTTAGCTGGGGTAATACAATATGTATATCTACATACATTCACGCGCTAAAAAATGTATGGATATATATGTATGAGCACGCGTACATGTATTCGCGCAGGTGTACACAATTATTAAAAATATCTTCAGAAAAATGTCATCATCTTGCTTTCATAAACTGAATCGTGCACGTTGATGCGTTGATGGTCAACTGAAAAACAAGAAAACAGATTCGTATTAACTAATATCGATCCAGCTCAGTTCACTAACACAGGGCCATGACCGAAGTATTCGGCATACAAAATAATATTTAATATTATTTTAGTATTAATTAAAAACAATATTTTATAATTTAAACAAACAAAAAAAGTGCATATAATATATTTATAAATAAATTGTTTTTTCTTACTTTGGCAAACTTGTGGCTTGACTTTTTTAAGATGGTCCATCACTTTAATATGTTTTTAATTTAATTTAATCATTAATTATCTCTTTATATTTCTGTTAGATACGATCAGTACATTCCAAAGTTAGGGCTGTGTTCCAAATTTATTGCTAGCACTGAAAATGCTATAGTTTACGTTATATGCATTATAGATTTTTTAATACTTTATTTAAGGCAGTTAATTTTGGAATACAGCCTAAGTATAAATATGTATATCTCTACTATTTATGTCTATTTCTTATAAATAAATTATATAAGTATATACTTCCTATACTTAAAGTAACAAAGTGTATATTTTCTCTACTCAAAGTAATAAAGAAATAGATATATATTTAAAATTTAGCAAAAACTATAAGGGAAATTTTGATGCAGTTCATTACGGTAATGAAAAAATGAACTTTTATATATGTCATGGCCTGAAATTATTTTACATTTTTCTTAAATTTTGTAGTTTAATATAGACATTTAATAGTACAAGGTAGTAAATTAAATATTTACTTTGAATATTAAAAAGCACTATTGTCTAGTGATTTTAATACTTAAAATATGTAATTATCACTACACCTTTCAGTATAAATTGACTAATATTAAATTAGATATTTCTGCAGTAAAAATAATTATCTTTACAACTTTTTAATTAAAAATCGGAAGATATTGTTATAAAAATCTTTTTAATTTCCTCTTTTTTAAATCTCCCTTTGATTAAATATTTAATATAAAATATATTATAATTTATTTTTATTATTTTGCAAATAATAAAAGTATATTATTATGTAATAGTAAAAATTGAATAACAAAATTATATAATTTTTATTAATAAATTTTAATAAATAGATGGATTAAAATGTTGAAAATTAAGAGTTGCGCGTAAATAGTCGACCTCTGTATAACGTTGCAAGAACTGCGAGCTAGAGAAGCAAACGGTAATTTCATTTGTTAAAGAAATAAAGAAATTATATAAATTATATAACAATAGAATAAATTAATAAATCTTATTATTTATTATTTATTATATTTTCACATCTTTGTATAAAGAACTTATCATACATATCAGTAAAAAAATTAAAAGTCATATTTTTTAAACATGTTGAAATATAAATGCTTTTAATTCACTTCATAAAAATATAGATTTAAAATGATTAAAAAATAAGTCATTTAATATATATGTACGCAGCAAATAAGCAATAATAAATATGTAATAGATAAGTAAATAACGTTACGCCAAATTATTACTATCACGAAACTGATAAATATATAGTAGAAGCTTACGAACGGTTTACAATACAGATTATAGTACATTAAAATAAACAATGGCAGAAAAGAATTCATGGATTTTTAAAGACTATAAACATAATCTTCCATAAACTGATATATTAATTAAAAGAGTAGATAAAAAAAATCTCTGACTTTGCAAACTTAGTGACGAAGGGTTGATAAAGTAATCTCTAACCACGGTACCTGGCTAAGTAGTACATCGTATATCTTGGAACGCAAAACTAACCGGTGAACCGGTTTTATCAATTTGCATCGTTTGGTAAAAGTAAACCGCATACTTCTACAAAGTGCACGGGATATTCTCTAATCGTCTTGTTAAGCGCATTAGCAATTTCTCTCCATGACATCCCAATCGCGTTAAAGAGTCTCATTAAGCCGCGCGATCTTTTTCGCGTGCGCTTAAATCTCCCGGTCTCTAATTAATGCGCGTTGAGAAAGGTTTAGCCATTTTATAAAGCTTAACTTTATCTCGCGTCATTGATAAAAAAATTTAGAATTAAATATTAGGCACTTTCAAGATACTAATATAAAACTGCGTTTGCCATAAAGATGTGAAGCATACAATTATACTATAAAACATGCAAATTATCCAAGATTATATAATATGAATTATAAATTGTAATTGATAAAAAACAATATTAGAAATTACGAATTATTAAATTTTTTAAGTATCACTAAGTAGCCAATTTATATATCTGAACATTCTGCTAATATTTCAAGAAATCGATGAGGCGATACTATTACAGTTCTTTCTTTTTTTGCATGGTTGACAATGAGTCATTAGTAGTGTAGAAAGAGAGAGAGAGAGAGAGAGAGAGAGAGAGAGAGAGAGAGAGAGAGAGAGAAGAGAGAGAGAGAAGAAGAGAGAGAACAGAAGAAAGAAAGAAACGAAAAGTAAGTAAGTTAAGAAGTAAACGTAAGAGAAGTAGAAGAATGACGGACGTAGTACGGCGT
>NW_012130074.1:1808848-1811777 GCF_000143395.1 Atta cephalotes
GAGAGAGAGAGAGTAGTAGAGTAGAGAGATAGNGAGAGAGAGAGANACGAGANAGANAGAGAGAGAGAGAGAAAGGAGTAAAAAGAGAGAGAATGCAAGACAGAAAGCAAAAAATATGTTGATAAAACTGAGATGAACGAATGGCGAACGTACGGTACGCCGCGTCGTACCGTTTTGATGGCATAGTATAGTTAGTCCCTCTCTCTTGACATGACTCAGTGCCGGCTTAAAGTAGGTATTTAAAAGAAGATTGAAATAAGTGTCGGAAAGAAAAATATCTTGATGATTTTTATATAAATTTAAATATAAAGGCAGAAGATTTATCATTAATCCTTGAACGTTTTTTTTGATATAACACATATCTGGCTTTCTTTTTTCAATGCTTTTCCAATACTTCTTTTATTGCTTATAATTTTTTTATTAATAAAAATATATATTTGCTTGATTGCGTTTTTTAATATCTAGCGTTTTGATTGAAAACAAATTTTTTACATATTCATTTTTATAAAATATGCAATCAAATTGGATATAAATGCCATATTACAGTTTATTTCTATATAAATTCAAATATGTATCTATATATTATATTATTATTTTATATATTATATTATATATTATATTATATATATATATATTTATACAAAGTGTTCGGTAACTTTAACAAAGCTTTAACAAAGCGTTTATATTAGGGAAAAAGTTCGTGGCGTTTTTTTTAACGCCATCTAATGGGACGCCACGAACTTTTTCTTACACCTAATATATATAGGTAGAGCGACAAGTCCTTTATGATTTTGCAATATAGCGAGTAAAATCGGCGTTTAAGATAATTTTACAATCTCTTTCAAAGTTTTTTATGAAATATCTTATAAGATATTTCTTTAAAAAACTCTTAAAAATATTTTAAAATCATTTTATGCGTCGATTTTAAACATTCTGCTCATTGGATGACTAAAAAAATTACGAAAATTACAAAATGGTAGAGAATGGTTTTCGATTCAGTTTATTAGTCCGCTCTACGTATACATGATCGCTTTGTTAAAACTTATCGAATTTATGTGTACATATACGTCATATTATGGGAAGACAACATTTTGATCAATATCTATATTAAGCAAATTAATAAATACAATGTGAATAAGTAATAAGAAAGTACAAAAATGAAAACTATTTATTTTGTCGATTTGTCTTTTTTGCGATTTTCTTCAAAACAAAGCAAGTCTTTACAGGATTTTTTTTTAGTTCATTGATCCCGAATTTTTGATATTTAAATTTCAAACACGCCGTATATGTGTACTGTATGCGTATTATATATTAGGGTTAAAATAAATAAATGTCCATAGAAAAGTTTTCAAATATATTTAGATCGGTAAAAGATCAGTAAAACATTCATACAATACAATATATTTATAGTATAATTAAAACAAACATTTTTTTATTGTTCATAGAAACAGTTTCAATTTTTATTCAGTTGCAATTAAATGTTGATTACTAATTTACAGTCTGTCCGATAAGAGCGCGGTCGCAATTATTCGTAGCCGGTAAAAGATGAACTCCTAACTTTTTTGTGCTGATAGATATTACCTTTTGTGTATGATGCATTATTAGACATAATTAGACAATTATTGTTTGATTCTTGGTAGAAAAAGTATATTTAAAAATGAATGCCACTTATGCATCGCTATGAAGCTGTATTTTTATGTATTCCAAAACAAAAAATATTTTAATCTTTATTTATTTATAGATAACTTGAACGCAGAAAAAATATATCATGAGATTCTGATACCATCTGCTCTACGTTAGTTTATCCATAAAAATGAAGATTGGATTCTCCAAGAAGATAACGAAGCAGACTATGCAAGAATTGGGAAAAGCAAAATGATATCACGGCGCTGGACTGGGCGTCGCAATCACCTGATACGAATCCGATTGAAAATGTATGGGCATTTATCAAAAGAAAACTTTGTGAGAGACGGACATTCATTTTAAAACAGTTGTCTGCTGAAATTTGATGCATTTGGAGGTCTTTACCGCACAAACATCAATTTAATGGAAAGTATGCTTCGGGGAGAGATGCTAGTCCATTGTAGACCGGTGGCTGAACCCATTATTAATGTAATTGCATTTTAACTAATTATTAAATATAATCATTATACTTAAACAGTAATAAATAAATTTTTCTTTCATATATAAGTCGACCACTTTTTTATCGAACAGACTGTATATAGAATGTATATGTACTCTCTAAATCTGAATCAGTGGATAGTCACTAATTATCCAGTGGCATACTTGGCATCAGATAATCAGTGAAATTCAATTAAAAAAGAAAGAATGTTTGAGCATTATATATATAAAACTGATATTTGCACATTTCAATTTTCCAATACCATATTTATTGAATTTATGTTCTAAAATGGTTAGTTAAATCATATAATAAAGATTAGCTAGATTAGAGATTTCATTTCAATATCTCATTTACTGATTATCAGTGATATACTTTGCATTGATATCACTGTGATTATCCACTGATTAAAATTTAGAGAGTATGTATAATGAAGAGTATGTATAATGAATTTTTATATATAAATACATATAAAATCCAACTTAAGACGATGTTTTTAACGAGGTATTTTCGTACTCAGAATAAAATAAATAATATATTTTTAGATATCAAAGGGAAAAGAATAAAGTTATAAGAAAGAACAAAGTATGCAGTAAACCAAAGTATGCAGGAACCAATCTTAAAACTTATTAATTATTCAGTCTACAAAAGACATCTATCTTTTTGATAGATATAAATATCTATCAAAGAGATAAAGAGAGAATAAAAACTGGAAAATTGTATTGTGTCTCTAATTAAAAAAAATAATCTTCCCTACACACCACACACACACACACACACACACACACACACACACACACACACACACAA
>NW_012130074.1:1812419-1843919 GCF_000143395.1 Atta cephalotes
CTCTCTCTCTCTCTCTCTCTCTCTCTCTCTCTCGCTCTCTCTCTCTCTCTCTCTCTCTCTCTCTCTCTCTCTCTCTCACTATTTTTTCTCGCGAGGTCATTATTAGATACTAAATATTCTTGATGCATGACTTTAGCATTTTTTTCGAATGGTTTACGCTCGTTTCTATCAATAGAGTAACTTTAATTTCAGTTCAATTTATTTTTCATCTTTTTCTAGTTCTATGAATTAAAAGTAAGTTAAATTGAGATTAAATCCAAACGTAACCAAAAATCATAATGATGTCAACATGAATCTAAAAAAGCATACTAACGTCAAAATGGTTTCAAAATGATTAAAGTCAAAATGTCAAAATGATCAGTCACAATTCGTTTTAAGGTATGGCCGTTTTTAGATTGACTTTAACTCAATTTAACTTTGCACTTCATTCTTTTCTTAAAATTAGAAAAAAATGAAGAGTTAATTAGACCAAGATTAAAATTAAACTACGTTGATAGAAACAGACATTAAACGTTATTGAAATCTGTTGTTTTCCTTGGGAGTTTTATTTACATTAGTGGAACCGATCATTATACTTATGTAGTATTTACGTGCTGGTCGAGTAGCGGATCATCAATGTGCGAACTACCAGCAAATAACTACGGACCTGAGTTGGTCTCACGGCCGAGGGCCTTTCAACTCGGCCCGTATTTCTCGTACAGTCTCTCGCAAGGTGTGGTTCTCGACGCTGTCGACAGAAGTATGCCGCCAAGAGATCAACAAGTGCCTCGCGAGAGCCACGTCCGGCGAACAATTAAGTCATCGCATCGCTAGTCTTTGCCTAAATTCTCGTCATCGTGCAGTTAAAAAAACAGTGAGAGGTGCGCGTTTTTCAGAATCTCTCTCTCGATCGCAAAGAATACAGGACGATCGGGATCCATTCGATTGGAAGGACGCGTCCGCAATAGCGTCAAAGAATTGAACGGAAAACAATCGATGGACGCCGTTTCAACGTGGACGTGGACCGGGAATTAGTGCGCGTGTGTTATCGGACCGCTGGTACCGGTACACGTGACCTCCTACGAATTTGTTTGGCGCGCATTACATCGTGGTAAACGCCGTCTGGTAAAGGATCTGCATCCGCGACGGAAATGAGGACCGGTGAGTGTTTGCGCAGCAGTCGCACATGCGAGTTTGAACTTCAGCAGGTGGCATCAATTTCGGTACCATGAACAAATAACATTGTAAAAAAAGAATTATTAAAATTATAAGATTTTCATACAAAAAAACTTTTTTAATATAATGTTAGGACCTATGAAACTGCTACTTAATTTTTAAAAATTGCTGCGAGTAAAACAGATAGAGTAAAGCGGGATAATTTGAATAGGTTAGCAGAAATTATGAATTATATAAAAAATTGAAGGAAAAATTGGTGTATTCAATTAACATATATTATTGTATTTACAATAACAAAGTACAAGAGCATATTTTGTATATTTGATTGAATAACATTATGTGACCTCAAACTTTTATATTTCAAAATTTTAAAATTTCTTTAATCTAAATTACTTTGTTGTGAGTGCGAGTTTGGTTTTTTCTGGGTAAATTTTCTTCGGAATCGAAGAAAAAGCAAGTATGTGACCCGGTTGTTTAATAAATTATGTTGTCGGGGTACTAATTTTTTCAAAAGCATATTAATTATTGACAATGACCTGTTTAAAAATTGATAAACAAGTAGGTTATATGTTTCATTTAATAATGAACTAGATAAGAGCTTTGACATTATCGATTTTCTTACATTACTTGTTCGCCATTCTCTATTCATCAAAATTGAGTAACAATCCGTGAAACAATGTATTATCTAAGTTAATAAAAACAGTAAACGAATGATCTTTTAGCTAAAAAATTTTTATCAATTTTTTATTTTATAATTACTAGTTCGCTAAAAAAATCTTAAGATTAAAATCAAAATTTTTCTTTGCTTTTCCATATACATAAAAAAAAAAAAAAACGAAAAGACGAGATAATTTTACCAGATTAGTGTTTTATACACGATTAAGAAATCATGGCTTAATAGTAAAACGTTAAATGTAATAAGATAAATTTTACGCGAGTCACGAGTCTTTTAGGTTTTTACATTCTTATATTTAAATATAAAAATTCTTTTAAAATAATTGTTCCTTTAAAAATAATTGTCTAGTGCTAACCAATAATAGCTAATGTCGAACTGAGACATTTTCTTAGCTAAATCTGTAGCTATTAAAAATTATATTGACATAAATGTATATCGATTACACCAATAAAAATTGTTTTATTTTTAGGCAAAAGTATTTTGCGCGATAACCTTTCGCTGAGAAAATTAGATTGCATATAAGGTGCAACGTAAAATAAAATTAGAAAGATAATTTGTGTATAAAAATAAACATGGATTTATTTTAAAGTTTACGAAATGACGTTATGAAGAGCTTGCACAAGATGTCATAAAAAATTCAACTGCTTCCTGCCTATTTTAGAAGTCAAGAATAAATGTGATTCAAATCTTTTCGACAGTGATTCAAATTTTTTCCGCTACGTAGAAATTAATTTTCTAATTATCAAATGTATAGAATTGTTGTATTACTATTTATCCCCTTGTTCTCTGTTATATATAAAATTTTTTTAATGATATAATTAATTTTCAGTTTTTTAATTTTAGAAATAAATTAATTTGAAAAAGTAGTTCTTCTTAAACAAATAAATAAGTTACCAGCTAAAATATATGATTCTTAATATAATTTATTTTTAATAAAAATACATTTAAACTAGTCATAAGTATGTGTTGTAGATATTTTGTTTTGAGAAAGAAATATGATAGATTTTGTAGAGTCTTGTATTGTTTATTTAACTGAAAATAATAACGTTGAAATGTATAAATCTGTTATTTTTTTAAACATAAATGAATGAACGTGGAAGAATTTAGCAAGCAGCTTTTCTTTAATCCAGGTCATTGTGTGTCGTAGAATTACGATGGGAGCATGATTCTTCGCAACGATAAGCAGAAGATCGAATGAATTCATTGGATCCTAGATCCTTTCGATCGCTCCAGGATTGATTTCTCCGACGTCGATTAACTTTAATCAAGGGACAATAGTCTCTTATTTTCTTCTACAGAGACAGAATTTCGAAAGAGGTACAAAGAATAGAATTATGTTAAAGTTAATCGACGGTTAAAGTTAATCGACTTTGGAGAAATCATGTCATTTTTTTGAAGATATTATGTTGTATAGATATACTGTTTCTTATTCTAGTGCAACATTAATTCACCCAATGATTCACTTGTGGGTTTTACCATTTATAAGAATAAGTCATCTTCGCCAGTTAACTGGTGATTTATTTCTCAAAGCGACACGAAGTAACATCATAATTTGTCTTAATTATATACTCTTAATTATCTCAAATAACTTTAGACAACTCATCGAGTGAACATGCAAGAAAATTATTTCATGACAATCCTTGTATTATTAATTTTCTGTATAATTTTCTGGTAAAAAAGTATGAGTAACATGAATCTTTGTTTTATCATTGAAAGTAAAAAGTCAGTCTGTTGAGAAAACTAAACTTTTCAATTGTACAGATATTATGAAATACTGTAAAAAAATAATTAAAGAGATACGAGGATGTATATCAAGTCCATCTTTAGATACTGATTGTTCTAATCTGACTGATTAATTCAACCTGTATGTAAGACAAAGCGAAACAATCGAAACAAGATCGATGAGCTGGAGGAGAGAACTCATTAAAGAGGAAGCCGTTAGGAATAATTGCGGCGACGGTGAATGACATCTTTCTAAATTCTTGTTCTGGTGACTCCTAGCTTACGTAACTGATAAAATTGCGAATCAGCGTACTGACGCGAGAGTAATGCTCGCTGTAGAAATTCTAGGACAACACAGGGCGACGTAACCATGGTGATACGTTCACCAAACATGGAAGACGAGGGCACGATACTTTGTTTGCCTGATGACATTCGGAGCAGTAGAAACTTGCAAGTTGCACGAATACAATTAAATGTATCTCATTCGAAGAAACATGTCATGAATACCTAGTTGCTCGACGACGCGATATACGTCCAACCTAAAAGAACTCGGTAGAGGCATTAGGAATTCCACATTTTATTACGGTTTGCAAACATTAGCTTATTATGCATGAAAAAATTATCTTAAAATAAATAAAAAATTGTTAAATTTAAAATAATAAATAAAATGAAATAAATAAATAATATACAAAGAGCTTAAGCATAGTGAAATATTCTTTTATATTTTTAAAACATTTTATTTACGTTAAATATTTTGTAATAACAAATATAAAAAATGTTTTAAAAGCGTATTACGAAATTAAAATTAAATTAGAAGGCACTTAAATGTCAGGGCGTATCTGAACACTCCTTTAGTACTATATATTTATAGTAATTAGTAATTGTCTCATTTAATCCATATTCTAATTTTTAATAGTTATCCTATATTATATTACTATTAAAATATATTAAAATAATATATATTTCATACAATACTATACGGTGTCCTAAAATTCGCGGATATAAATATTGCAGCAAGAAAGTTTTCGAAAAATTAAGTAAAAAAAGTCATTTGTAAATTTTTATTTTAAGTAATAATAAATATAGAACCGATTGTTCTATCTTCTTATAAACTATGTGGTAATTTATCTAATGAATAAACAAAAGAGTAAAGAAGTAAGAACATAAGAGAATAAGAGAGTGAATTAGAGAATGAACTAAAGTTTATCAAAAGGTGCAACAACCCAGTCATAATGATTTAAATATGGCCAAATATATATAGACTATGTTTAGATAATCATCTGTGAGTATTATTGAGCGCGATTTAGGAACATATGATCATTTAAAACTATAGATATGTATTTAAACCTCTATTATCGAATCATTTCTTAAAATAAAAATTGATAAATAAATTTTTTACTAAATTTTTCGAGAACCTTTTTGCTATAGTATTTTGAACTGTGAATTCTGGGACACTCTATATATTTACGCGCGCGTTAGTTGATTTTTTATTTTAAACAAAATAATATTATCTTGACATTGAATTAACAGATTAGTAATCCCTTATTAATCGTAAGCTAACTAAACGCATGACTACGCGAAAGTGTATCATGCCGATCATGTGAAGATCAGGTTACATAACAATATGCAGAGAAATAAGCTATGAAGAGAAGCACTGAATATATTGTTTGCACTGAATATATTGTTAAGACACGTTGATCAATTTTTTTCATTGTATTTATAAATGCGAATGAAAAATATTGATAATTTTTATTGAAATTACAGAATTGTAATCGTATTGATAACTGTGTTTATTTTATTTAAGTACACAGTCATCATAGCTAATTTCTACTTTGATAAATAAAATGGACTTTTTACCTTAAATTCAAAAACATAAAAATATTTCATAAACAACATCTATGATAAAACAATAAACAAAAAATTATTTGTGTTTCAATTGAAAAAAATTTAAAAATAATTTTTAAATATAATATTAATGTTTTTAATAAATAAGAATTTTAAAGTATTTTTTCGGGACTAAAATTGAATTTCAATGTGATGTTATAAGACTAACATATTGGCATTGTATTAACATATTGATAATAGAAAATTTTAATTAGTAACATAATTAATTAAATAATATAAGAAACTTTTGCACGCAATAAATTGTTATTGAATCAACTTTTGTATATATATCGTGTTGGGAATTTCCTATGCGTTCACAAAGGACCATGCAGGAAGAAAATGCGATAAATCTGTGTGCATATACACATATGTAAACTCTGTGTACGTGTCAACGAGCTGTGCTTGCTCGTATATCTATGTACGTATGTGTTTGACGCCACTGATGAGTCACACACGTTGTAAATCGCAAAACGAAGCCTTGTGCTCGTTCTTTTCTATACAATGAAATAATGATATATGATCATGCTAGACATGCACGTGATTATCGCGATCTTAATTTCTCTCCGATCTGTCTCATAAAAATAAAATTTGCGATGAAATTTTTTATTCTATATAAGAAGATCCCAAAATTCGCGACTCAAAATACTATAGCAAGACAATTTTCAAAAAATTAAGTAAAACAAATATCTATAATATCTCAAATATTTATAAATTTTTATTTTTATAGTAGCTTTTAAAATATAAGAGTTTAAATATGACCGACTACGTTCAGACTACGTTCAAATAGTTTATCTATGAGTATTAGTAAATACGCTATAATGTAGTTCATCACTACTTTATCGCACGCTTATGCCAATCTAAAAAGTCTGTAATTGTTATTTAAACCTTCGTTTCAAAAAGTACTGCCACCATTATTTCAAAAATTACTTAAAAATTTACAAATAACTTTTCATTTAATTTTTCGAGTCGAATTTTTCGACTATCTCACACACATTTTAAGTCGTGAATTTTAAAACTAATATAGATAGTATTTATTCTATATAGACAGCTTTTAGATCACATTTAGATCTCGCTCTCTTACGATTTTTATGATTAAAATCAATCGTCCTGATTTTTCAGTATACCATGTCTCGTGACGATCGCAACTATTTGCAAATTGTGAGTCCAAGAGAAATAAATTCATTCGTAATATTGATCTGGACGGAGCCAATTCACTTTCACATTGCTGTATTGTTGAGATAATTGTATTCTTTGTAAACGCCTTTCCCAATTATTAATTATTGTGTCCACGTGTTGCATTGTGACGTGTATATGTGATATAGAGACATGGAAGTGAAAAACAAGTAATAGAAGGCCAATATTACAAATCTACAATTGGTATTTATATATATGTATACGTGTATGTATATACTTGTAAGATGATTATTTTTATGAGACTAAAAAGACGTTTGAAACGATAATGTTGATCAATAATATCGTACAAAGGATATATACTGTTAAATTCATAATTAAATTACATTTAATTTGAATTATTTTTAATCATTTTTATAAGCCTTTTTTTTACTTAATATATCATTAATTTAATTAAAACAAGGAGTTAAATAACTTTCAATAAAAAAATATTAAATTTTTGGCTCAAATTCGACTTATTATTTTTTTTTATTAAATGAATATGGATATTATTTACTTTAAAAGAAACCACAGAAGTGGATTTACATTTTTACATACATAAAAGTTAAAAATAATAAAATGTTATATTTAACTCCAAGAATTGGGTTACCAGTGCTCCTTTGATATCTGACAGTGTAGAATGTCATTAATTTATATTCTTCTTCTTCTTCTTCTTAATTTATATGTATAATAAATTTTATATGTATAATAATTTTTGTAAATGTTGAATAAATAATGATATGCTAATAATAGTTATATAAAAAAATTGATTATCATTTTCGCTATATGTATTCATTAAAATTATTATGTAAATATAGCTTCATATAATATAAATATTTAAAAAGAATGCATACGCGAAAGTTTGTTGTAAAGAACTATGTAAATTATGTTTAAAAATAGTCATCTTTGTTAATATAATAATTGCTATATTATATAACTGTGTCAGTATGTTAATTAACTGCAATTCTCAAATCTTTGTTAAGAATCTTCATCTTGAGAATCTTCGTCTGAGTTATTACGCATCGTTTTAAATCATCATTGAAAAGTCAACGTCAAATTCCTTCATGAATGAACCAAGTTATGTTCTCGACAACGCGACAATCATCCATAATTCCTTGCAATGAATTTACACCAACATGTATTGCGGGTGACCTAATTCTAATCGGTTAATTCGAAGTATATGTATGTGTCGTTGCTTGTTATGAAAGTGCAAAATAGTGTGGTTAACAGTTATCGCAAGTGATCGACCTTGTCTCGAATATGCATATTTTGTAATTATAAGAATTCGCGGACGCCACGTAAAGAACGTGCGTTTTATTGCTGACTAAGGTACTTCTTAGTAAAATACAATCTTGAAAAAATACGTACAAAAATATTCATGATATTAAAATATGTTTTTCGTTTTAATGTAAAATATGATTATTGATTAAAATATAATATTTTTTAAATAGTATTTGAATTGAATTGTTTGATTGTAAAATTAATTAGATTTTATTTAAATTTAAATATCCGTTTAATTTTATCCCTAAATTTAATGTACATTATTATGTACATTCTTTTCGTTTTTGTTTGTTTTTTTTTTAAACAAACTTATGTATCAAATTGTAAAATTAAAGCTCTGATCCGCTGGAAAGTATAATTTAACGTAGTAATAAGACTAAGTTTAACGAATATGTTACGCAAACGTAATTTTAATGCGACGTGCTTCGACTTTGATATATAGGGAAATATTCCTGCAATAAGTATTGCCGTGGCTGCGTGGCATTCAATGGCGAGGGTCAGTCAGCGGTATTACATAATGACAGGCATGGGGAATATTTTAGTAGTAGCGGGGCGTTTAGGAATGCGCGAACTAAGAATCTCGTAAGGAGCTAAACTCCCAAAGGGTGAAAGTCAGTTCTTTCAAGCGTGGGATGTATACAAGTGAACGCGCTTGTTTCTTCAAGTCATTCACTCTTCTTGTCTCACTCCGTCGTTCATTAGTATCTCAATAACGTATCTCCTATTATCTCTAAGTATCTCTTATTATCTCAATTCATATCTCTATCACATGATGAACATGATTGAACAATTAATAATTAACTTGCATTCTTAACGTATTATAAAAAACATATTATAAAAAAATTGTTGGTTTATCGCCAATAATTCTCTAAGTTATATGATTCGATCAATGATTGTTATAATGCTACATATCAGAAGTATTCGAGATACATAATTTTTCTATGTTTTTATAGATATAAAATAAATCTTTTGTATCATGTTCTATACTAATAGAACAATAGGAAAACAATTGAATATCTATTTAGAAAGATTATGATTGTTTAACTAATAATTAATGTTGAGATTATATATTATATATTATATAAATAGATGTATTGCTGAAATCATTGCACAAGTATGTACAATAGAAAACAAAGGAAATGTTAAAGAATATACAGAGTATTTGGAAATTAGTGATAAGTTTTTCGCACAGGGACAAAATGGATTAAACTGAGAACAAAAGTCCTCTACTATTTTGCAATTTTCGCAATAATTAATAAGATATTATTAATTGCTAAAAATTGCCGAAAATTAGTCTTTAATAATTTTTTACTCAAATACTATCAACTTTACAGAAAAATACACACGAAAATTGTTTATTTTCTTCTCATAGAATTTTACGAATTTTTTTAGAAGTTTTTAAACACTGCATTTTTCTCATTTTTATCAATATGAGAAAATACGGTATTAAAAAATTCTAAAAAAATTCTGAAAAAATTCTTAGAATTCTATGAGAAAAAAATAAATAATTTTTGTCTTTTGCAATTTTTCTATAAAGGTGATAGTATTTGAGTGAAAAATTATAGAAGACAAATTTTCGGCAATTTTTAGCAATTAATATCTTGTTAACTATTGCGAAAATTGCAAAGAGGATTTTTCTTCTCAATTTAGTCCATTCTGTCTCTGTGCGAAAGACTTATCACTAATTTCCAACATCCTGTATATTCAGCTTGAACATTGAACTTGCAGTTCGCGACTTGATTATATTTGAATAAAATTTATATATAAATTTATATATTCATAAATGAAACTAGATGAATCATTATTTTTACAATTTCTAATCGTTCAGCAATTATTAATGCAAATGCGGTTGTTGCAATTGAAATTTACACATGAGATTACGTACAAGCAAAGAAATAAGACGTGCATTATGGATAAACGACAACGAATAGCTGCCAGATGCACATTTCTGTTTACGTCATATCGGATAAATTTAACATCGACATGAACATAGAACATTAAACTGATTAAACATACAACGCGTATTGTCTGCATTCGTGTTTAAACACATGTGTTGTTTCATTTAAATATTTCCCGATTGTCTCGTTATTTCTCATGAGAGAATAATCATGATGTCATAATTCGCTTTTTCATGTTTGTTATGGCTATGCATCAAAGTTAATTACAAATGTGATGTTGACAACAATTTAAATCTAACAATGTAAAGGTATTTATGTACGTATATTATCTATCTATATTAACGTGAAATGTTTTAAAAAAAATCTAATCTCTGTCTTAACGAATTTTTTGATCAATTTAAAATCACTTTTTTCCAACTTTTTTCCAACAAAAATATTATACAGCACAAAAAATATTACGTTAGTTATGCTTATTCTTTAACTGTTTTTGTTTTGTTTTGTTATAGAAATGCCTAAGCCATTGCTGCTTCTGGTTATCGGTTTGCTTGTAACGGTGCTGGGATTACCCAATGGGGCGCCACCGCGAACATGCTTCGATCTGACGCCACGTCATGAAAATACCTCTCCGCAATCGTCGTATCCACCTTATCAGGTACTACCCGCAGCAGGACAAGGTAGAGTCCGTCTGATCCTTGGAAGTCCAGAGGGTCTCGCATACCAGGGCTTCATGATCCTCGCTAGGGACATTGATACCGGTGAATACGTGGGAGAATTCATGAACTTGCCCGAATCCGCAAAAATTGTGGAATGCACACAAGGTGTAAAGGTATTTTCTGCACCGTAACATTTTTATTTCTCTCTTTTCTATCTAGCTATGTTTTAAATCATACTAAAGTAAAAGATTTTAATATTTTTATAAACATCGAGATAATATTTATGAATATTGAAAAGTCAAATATTAAAATATTTTAATTCGTATTTTAGAATTAATATATACTTTATTTTTTCGAGTTTTGAGTGAATTTTTTTAATTTTTCAAAAGAAAAAAATGAAATATTGCGTCACATTTTTAAAGTTTTAATTTCTAAATATTACAACAATTGTTATTTTTAATTGTACTATATAAATTTGCAAGAAACCATTGTAGAGGCCTATTTTTCTGCGAGTAAATATATATTCCACGATATTAATTCTATAATTTCGCCATTTTTGGTAATATAATGCATTGGAGCTCTATTTTCCTATAACAAATATTTTTTTATCCTCAATGATTTTTCCAAGATTTAATAATTTATCGAGATTCTTTCGCAAATACGAATAATGTGCATTTTATTGAAAAAAAATTTTGCTATTATTTATGTTTAGAATGGCGTGACTCATACGAATAAAAACCAGAAGCACAACCTTGAATTCGATTGGGAGGCTCCAGTTAATTACGAAGGTACCATTATCTTCAAGTAAGTATTGTTACATAATAATAATTATACTTTAACGACAATCACGCTACTTAACGATGAATTTCATTGAATTAAGTAAAGTTTGAATGAGTTATCGCACAGAAGAATTCCTGTATCTTGATATAATCTATACCCCTACAGTACAAAGTTGCACAAAAGTTGCAGCAATATTGCAGAGATTTAACAATATTGCTGCAAATTCTATATTGTATGGGTATAAAACAAATTTATTGACGTTTTTTTTTAAAATTAATGTTTAATATTATCAGGTTCGCGTTTATAAAATTTGCGTCCAGGAACTCGTAATGTAACTCTTCGAGCGCTCAATCTAATCTTTCTTTCCACTTTAATGAATACAACTTTCTTTGCACATTTCTGACTAGAATCACAAATACACCGACGATACTATTAATACTGTCTTATCAATGATAAATATCATGTTAATCATTGTTATTAATCATAAGTCTTGTTAAGACTTAAGAAGCAGCAGTCTGACATTTTTAAGTATGTATACAGCTGTTAACAGTATTCTATCTTCAGTTATTGCTTCAACGATTTATAAAATTGTACCATAAACGTTATTATTAAATTATCGTTTAATTTCTTTATTTGTCTATTTTCTTTTTAAAGCTATAATACGTCTAACGTTTTGGCGTTCTAGGCTCCAGAGTTTTAACCACAACAACTCATAGATAAACACGTTACTGAATTAATATTATTCAAAATTTGTATGCTGTATATTTGTTACTCAATTTATGCTCCATAAAAACAGTAATTATTTTATTATAATTATTTTATCATATATATAATTAATATCCCACAAATTTGAAACTATACAAACAATAATATAGCGATAAATTTTATAAAATAAAATTTTAATAATAAATTATAAATTAAAAATTTTTTTTATAAATATATTATATAAATAATTATATAATTATATAATAAAATTTATCGCAATCCTAAATCATGAACAATAATGGACTTTTTTTTTAGAGATATATTATAGTTTTATTTTATTATGATTAATAAAATTAAATACAATAGATTATTTATCAGATATTCAAATATTTATTGTCACATCAAAGACCGCCAAGGATCAAAACTGTAAGAGTTATTTCCAAACTTGCAAAATCGCGAAGTTGCTGAATATCTATTTATAAAATTTAAATAGAATAAGAAATATCAACGTCTGAAAATGGCTTAATTGTTGAATCATGTTTCTAGTGTCTGATCTCAACCGTTGCGTACACGTACAAGCACATACAGATCCATACGTACGTATGGAGAGGTGCAGTGTATCACACTTATGAATCACAATTAGGTATTACCGTACGCGCGGATGCGGCTCGTGCTTGGAATTTAACGCGCTCGTGCGGGCATAACGGTGTGAGAAACGCGCGAAACATTCCTTATGAACTTTTCCTCGTAATAATCGATGCGGAGTTACTAATGCATGTTTAATAGAATGCGCAGCTGCGATCCCCTGTTAAAACTTCGTAATTTATTTTGCGAGTTTTTTTATTTTGTTTTTACGGTACCATTCGGGAATTCCTTGCCACTTTTGTATTCTGATATTTATTATGTATTTCGACACAATCCAGTATTAACAAAAAAGAGAATTTACGTGAAAGTATTTTCAATACGTTTAATGTCATGATTCGCATTTTGATGTGCTCTAATAGTTCTGCATGAATAGGGAATAACTCTCACTATTAATAAATGTCAAGAGTTTTATAATCTTATTATATAATGTTAATAACTTTTACATAGGAGAAATAAGATTTAAAAAATAATTAAAAATTTATTTTAGAACAGTATATATTTTTAATTTTTAAACTTTGAAATTAATTTTATAATTGCTAAGTTTGTTTTTATGCTTTGTAATTTCCAGACATTCATTTTAATTTTTATGAAAGACAATCGAAAATTAGAAAAAATGAATCTCTCACTAAGATATAAGAAATTCTTATTAAGATATATTACACAGTATCACATATACATATCATCGAATGTATGCTGCATTTGCGCTGTATTCTAATATATTGAAAATAAAAGAAAAAATATAAATTTAAATACTATTTTTAATTTCAGAAAAATTAATTTCTGTGAATTCACTTTAAATTTAAATCGCATTATTTTATATAATTGACATATTTTCACCAAAAATTAAATAAAAAAATCTAGTGTGTTTTATATCTAAATAATTTCTTATCATAATTTTATACGAATAATATTATCAATTCAATTAAAAACGTTCTCTGTTACATGTAAATTTTTTGATCTGTAAAATAGAACTTTAGATAATCAGTTATAAGAATATTTCTTTGACAATGAAAAAAATTAAATTTAATTGTTTAACACACACACACACACACACACACACACACACACACACACACACACACACACACACACACGCAATACAACTGTATGTAAATATAAAATCACGCGATTTTACAATTTTAAAAGATTAATATAAAAATATAAAAATGTATGAAAAATATATAGAAAGATTACCAATACTGTCATTTTGCGCTTTATTTTTATATAATGTTTCTTAAACTTAAACCTAAAAATAAAATAAAGAAATTAATACAAAATAAGAAAGTGTCTATTATCAGATAATATAGCAATTTTTATAATACTGTGCAATCATTAACTTTTATGTAAGATAAGTGGATTGTACAAATGAACAACTAACAAAATAAGCTTCAAAATTGACACAGTATTCAGTAATGACTGCACATATTTTTATTCTTTTTCTTTCACAGAAATCTGTATAAAATATCTGTATAAAATACGTAGAAGTGAATATACATAAGATTTTCTAGAATCTTTTTATTTCGATATAACGTTTTTTTGTCCATTTATATGCACATTAACCTCTCTATATACAAATATTCACATTTATATCATAGAATTCTTAGGATTTGGAAATTTTATCCATTCGGCCAATTTCCATTTTTATTTACGTTTTTACCTGGGATGTTTGTACATCTGTACACAATGCTGATTTGTAAAACGAAAATATGTAACGAAAATTTTTTTTTTAAAGGTTTTTCTCTAAATATATGATTGTACATTCAGCTCCAATAGGGCTATTTTAGATAAAACAAGACTTTAAAGCAAGATTACACAGAAAGAAAAAATTGGCTGAATTAGTGTACCCGATGAATACAAAAATTTGTAATTGAGTTCCAAATTGTATTTATTCAAAATTTTCACATAACAAAATGTAATTATATATTCATTCAAAATTTTGTTGTTTGAGTTTTCAAAAAATATTTATTCACAAAGAAATTATGAATATTTAATAAGTATTCATATTCATCCAAACAAAATACAAACTGAAAAAGAATAAGCAATTGTTACTTATTAGCTATAATCAGTACTTTGATGATTTTAAGTAAAAAAATTTTATTTATTTTTGTCATTGTAATATTCAGATTTTATAAAGGAAACTTAGAAATTTTGAAAAATATTTTAGAAAGATATACATTTTTTATTTATAAATCTATCTATTGGGTTGTCCGGAAAGTTCGTGCCAAAGGAAAATTGAAACGCAGAAGATTTAAATTTTTAATTTCATTTATTAAATTTAAATCTTTTGCGACCAATAGATAGATTTATATTTATGTACAACTTTGCTTCCGCCGTTTTCCTATGGCTTTAGCGGTAAGTGGTGATCGAAATAAATAGATCATAGACGTCATACAATAAACTTGGGCATCTGTCAACATAACTCCATAGAAACATTAGTCGATTTGTGTCTGCATCATAAAGTTATTCTCGATTGAAAATGTCAGTTTACGAGCCAAATTTCTTGTCATTTGCGGGAGGTTTTAATTTTTTGCTTCAATATGAAGAAATCTGCGGCTGAGGCTCATCGAATGCTCTCAAATACTTATGGTGAGGCCGCTATTAGTGAAAGAACGTGTCGTGAGTTTCAACGCTTCAAGAACGATGATTTTGACGTCCAAGATCATGCTCTGAATTTGATGGGACCAGCTCGGCGTAGCGTATTATGAACTGTTAAAACCGACTGAAACAATCACAGGCGATCGGTATCGAACGCAATTGATGCGTTTGAGTCGAGCATTGAGAAACAAACAGCCGCAATACAACGAGAGATACGATAAAGTGATTTTGCAGCATGACAATGCTCGACCCCATGTTGCGAAAGTGGTCAAGACATACTTGGAAACGTTGAAATGGGAAGTTCTATCCTACCCGCCGTATTCTCCAGACGTTGTTCCCTCTGACTATCACTTGTTTCGATCAATGGCACACGGCCTGGTTGACCAGCACTTCCGGTCTTATGAAGAAGTAAAAAATTGGATCGATTCGTGGATAGCCTCAAAAGATGACCAGTTTTTTCGACGCGGGATTCGTACGCTACCCGAAAGATAGGAGAAAGTAGTGGCCAGCGATGGACATACTTTGAATCATAAATGTATAATCAGTTTTTTACAATAAAACCTCGAATTTCGGAAAAAAAACGGCGGAAGCAAAGTTGTACACCTAATAAATAAAAAATGTATATCTTTCTAAAATATTTTTCAAAATTTCTAAGTTTCCTTTATAAAATCTGAATATTACAATGACAAAAATAAATAAAATTCATTTTTTTACTTAAAATCATCAAAGTACTGATTATAGCTAATAAGTAACAATTGCTTATTCTTTTTCAGTTTATATTTTGTTTGGATGAATATGAATACTCGTTAAATATTTATAATAAATATTTATAATTTCTTTATATATAAATATTTTATAAATATTTTTGAATAAATATTTTTGAGCATCATAGATATTTCGATATAATTCCGATTATACGACAATAATATTATAAATATTTTATTTTGGGCGTGACGTTCATTATGGACATTAAATTCCGAGATATATTATTTATTCTAAAATATATTTGTTTAATCTAGGTTAAACAAGGATGCTCATCATACAAGTCACGGACTAAGCGCACGATGTAATCGTAGCCACTGTTTTTATAGATTTTTGTTTTCTCTTGTAGGCTTGCAAACTATGTGCAGATAATACAGAGTAAAAGTGAAATGAAAATATTCGTAATAATATTGAAAAAATATTTCTTTTTTAATGAATAAAAAAGAAATGTATTCGAATGAATATTTTTATTCATTTTTTATTTATTTATTCGAATATTAGGTGTATTCATCGGACACACTAGGCTGAATATGGCATTTTTAATTGGTTACAGCAGCCAATTTTTGCTTGCGTTAGCTAATCGAAATCTTATATATACTGACATTATATATGATGGATAGGCTAACGCAACCAAAAATTGGTTGTTGCAGCAAATTAAAAATGCTATGCCATATTTTACCATCTAATTTGCTGCAGCAGTCAATTTTTTCTTTCAGTGTATATATATATATATATTATATAAATTATATATATTATATAAAAATTATAAGTTAATTTATAGCGTTTTATAACATACAAATCTACTGGAATCATATTGTCAAAAAAATGAAAAAGAAAAAATATAAATAAAACTGATTTACTCTTTCACGAACTCCGATTAACGCTAATGATTTATAATTAACTCAATCATCACGATTACCAACTAAATAATTTGTTAAAAGAGAAACAGAGAGAAGTTTTAATTTATTAAATCATTATTGACAAACTTGTGCGATCATCAATTAACTTAATGCATAAACCATGCAAAGATTATAGTGAAAAGGAAAATTATGTAAAACGATGTAATATTATCAATAATATAACCACTATTAAACTATGAAATATGCAAAAGAAAATTGTAAGCATTTTACTTTTGCATTTGTAGAATTTGTTGTTATCTAATTTTGTATAGAAATAATTAAGCCACAAATATATAAATTATGAATGTTTTATTCTTTAATTAAATAAATTATGTATTTATCAGTATTAATAAAGAGCAATAGTTAGTTTCCAAATAATTAAGAGATGCCGCTTATAATCTATGTCAGTATCGGTAACTTTCCTCTGTATAGAAATACAAAGTAAATCATTTTTTTGATATGTCTAATTTATCATAATATCTAATTTATTATAACATCATTAAAGCGTTTTTATAATATTAGTTTTGTATGCTTTAAAACGGTTTTTGTCAATTAGTATTTTTGTCGAATCTGCTTTTACCGTACACTTTAATTTCATTGACCCTATTTTCTTCTGTAGCTCCACCTTCGCTCAGGATTATTACACGTACTGGGTTGGCGTGGAGTCGCCTAAAGTTACCGTTGACAAGCGGTCCATCACGGTATCGACTTCATCTACACCTATCACTACCTTTAGAACCACCACGCCGCCCTACTACAGCCCCACTGCCAGTTATGCGGTGAGTATTATATTTCCTGTCGTGCGCGCCGTCACCATTATAAGGTAAATGCGCGTGGTAGTATTACAGCGTGTTAAACGTTGTAAGCGGCCTGTAAGTCCCGATAGGTGTGGCTTTGCGAATATTGCTCGTGGGATGCGTGGCTGTCGACCCAGACGTCGAGTACAGAGGATTCTCGTTAATCGCATTCGAAGAACTTATTTAATTTGTGTTTGTTATATACAGAATATTTCAAAATCTATTAAGAACGTTACTTTTACTATTCTTATACTATTCTTATACTATTTCACTGTTCTACTCTATAATTGCTTGTTTCTCCATGAAAATATTGATGCATCTATAATTTTGAAGTTTGAATATAAACAGCTTCTAACAAATTATACATCACAGAGAAAAAATAGATGAAAAAAATCGAAATTTTCAGTTAATATTATAAATAAACTTTAATTTTTATTTAAAGTTTAATTATAAAAATAATTAATATCGGGACGTATTTTTTCTATAATGAAATATTAAAATTTATTGAAGCATCTACTAAATTTAAATTTGATTTATTTATTTCGAGCATCTAATGCATATAGTATCTTGAAAAATATTCAAACGAATGCTAAATAGGTTGGATTGAATCTTTTAATAAGCGTAACTTTATTTTTGACATGTTGACATGTTGTATTATTAATGACATGTTGTATGAGAAATCTTGCTTGTTAATCTTATATGAAAAAAATCTATCAAAATTTTCCTGGAATATAATAATAGGAAAATTCATTGTTTTCATTGAATTGTTTCGTTGTATTATACGTTCACACGGATTAAAACGGGCGTTGGGAAAATATATTCCAATTTCTTTCGCATGAATGGGTTGTAATGATACTCTAATTATTAAAATTGTCAGCTCCAAGTGTATTATATTTGCCAGATAAATAATTAAATATTCATCGTTAATGAATGAGAAATAAAATAATTCATAAATCTACATTTTACAATTTCGCGAAATTCAGACTCAATTAAAATATGCTTATATTCTCATATCTACGTTCGATGAACATCACTTATAACATAAAATGGATAATTAATTAACGTACAATGAGTACGTTGAGCTGTGTGATATAAATTCTGTGAATATAAATTCTATTAAAAGTCTAGAATAAAAAGACATTTTAACTGATTCTATATCGTTCTCTTTCCGTCTCATTTATATGAACAAAAATTTTAAAAATTTCGATTATAATACGATAGAAAGAATTTCTTCTTGTTAATCTCCATTTTTCACATCATATATCTAATATGCGTTATGTAGAAAGTAAAAAATTTGAGAAGCAATATAGCAGCGCGTGGCGCACGAATGCATGAATTATGCATCTCTACATATGTATACATACACGGCCCTTAGCTGTATACAATAAAGATATAACACGCGACCGTAACCAACATTCTGGAATTTATGTATGCTTTATGTATGTACTTTCACCGTTCACTTCCGCAGCCATTCGCGATTTCGTGTCATAGATTTTTTATGACTCCTTATTTGTTTTCCACGGATTTGATCTTTATCACACGTTCGAGGATCGCCAAGTAGAATAGTCGAGAAATTATCGGATGTCATTGATAAAATATCGAGAGAAAAAGAGAGAAAGAAAGAGAGAGAGAGAAAGAGAGAGAGAATGCTAGGTTGCGAGCATCTTAGTATACAACTTAGTGCAACATGCTTAGTGCATTATTTTCTAAATTCTTCTTTAATGGAGAAATTTTATGAGCCATGCATCGCTTGTGATCAAGAGATTCGCTGCAGTGTATTTTTTTCATTATACTTTGCTTTTTAATTTTGAAAATTATATTTTTCATTTTATAAAATAAAATAAAATATATAAATATTCAAATATATATGAAATATATTTGAATATCTTTATAAGAATCAGTAAATTTAAATATTTATTCTAAGTGTTTTACATAAAAACATGCTTGATAATATTGAGAAAAGATGATATATAAAATATTGCAATACTCGTAGAAGCTGCAACCAGACATAGTTAATCCTTAATGTATGAAATAAGAATTTATAAAAAATGTGAGAGAAATCTAAGAGAAAACTTGGGAGAAATCTTACCAGACTCCACGCAATATTTCTAAAAAAACATAGGGAGAGACATAAAGGCCTAATTTAAATTATTACAATTATTATTAATCTCTCTTTCATACATATTGCATTTTTTAAATTTATTCTTACTTATTAATTGGAAATCTTAAACATAATACTTGTAATAACTTGCATCTTTATATATTACATAAATTTTTCGCATTATGTATATTATAGTAGTGGAATCCATTTGCAATTTATCTTTAAAAACGATATAAAACGGAAGAGTGATCGTTTCTTCAATATCCTCTATAAATTGTTAGGTTTTTTGACATAAAACTTTGCTATTCAGATTTCGAAAACACCTTTCCAACGAAAAGAATTGAGAATATTTTCCCATTAAAAAGAATTATTTTTTGACTTAGTTAAACAATATGTTTATATACGAGTTTATTGAATAATTACGTCCTGCCGTGCGGACGAGCGGCCTTTCCTTGAAAACGGTGCTCGATCGTTTGCGAGAAAAAAAGCGTAAAAGTACACCAAAGAGCGGTAATGGCAAACGAGGCCGTCGGAGCGTGAACGCACGATTTCGCGGAGCGTATCTAAGTTGAAGGCTGGTCGTCAAACTTCTCTTTCTCTCGCCGCAGATTTCCTTTTCGTTTAGCTCTGAACTACGCTCCCGCGAATTGTTGCGCACGATTTGCTCCACAAGGTCTCCTTTATTAGGATTTCTTGCTGACTCATACATTCCTTCACATTATTAGAAACAATTGCATTAAATACTTTACTCAGACCATTTGTTAGATTAAAAGATTATTAAAGATTTACCTGGATAATTAAACGTTATTTATATTTATAATTCAAGTAATTTATCTTTCGAGATGTCATAATTTTATAAAAATTTGTGTAGTATTTGTAATATTTAATTAAGATATTTTAATGTTTAATGTTTTTAAAATCTTGAAATCAGAGACACTAAAGTTTTTTTTTATTTTTTTCAATATATAATACATATATGTAATATACAAAGTTTTCAGTGTAAAGGTCAACACGATTTTTCAGACACTTCCGACAGTAAAAAAAAAGATTGAAGGGTAAGTATTCATCTGGTTTATTTAGACCACATGCGATAAAAAAGTTAAAACATTTTTTTTTATAAAGAAATCAAAATTATCTTAAATGTTTTTAAATAGCACCATACAAATTTTTTTTCTTAATATTATAGGAATCTTCAAGATGAATTCAAATCACTGTCGAAATGTCACTTTTATTGATATTTTATTGATTTTATTGCATTTTATTGATTTTATTTGATTAAAAAAGAATATGTATGTATGTATGTATGTTTTGTGTAGTCAGAGGTCGTAAGTACTGCTGTTACAATTAATGTTATAAATTTGATATTAAGTATCTTTATTAAGTATCAATAAAATCAATAAAATAATCAAAATTGATATTTTGATAATGATTTTAATTCGTTTAAATACAACGTTTTTACAATGGACGTTTTTATTATGGAAAAAAATTGTATGGTGCTATTTAAAAAATTTAAGATGAAAAAAATGTTTTTTAAATTCTTTTGTCGCATCCTGTATAAAATAAATTATTCCCCTTTTGTGTATTATATAAAATAGAAAATATTCACCTTTTAACTTTTTTTTTAACTGTCTGAAATATCTGAGAAATCGTGTGAATCTTTATGTTGAATATCTTACATTGGAAAATTTTATTTTATTTTATTTTATTTTAAATTTTATTTTATTTTAAATTGAATAAAAAATAATATATGCTTTTTCAAGCATAATAATTAAATTATATAATATAATTATAATACATTATTTATATCGCCTGAAAAAGCCATTCTATACATTTATTTGATGATGTGATAAATATCACTATATAACTGAGTGATCGAATTGATAAAAGACGCTCTTTATAGAACATAGGGAGGTCCAGGTTTGTACCCTGGAGTGATACTTTTCAACAAATTCTTATAATGTTTCAAGATTTGCTTATTTATTATTAAATTACTTCAACATAATTTGTGATATTATGTATTCCCATTTCAGTCTGAACTGTTTCAAGACAAAATAATCGGTGCGTTTATGCACAAGCTAAGATTCGTCTTAACTGAATATAGTTTTTCTTCGCTTGTTTATGTTATTGCATAGATTAGTATTCATAGTCATAGATCTTACATTCAAGATCGTCTTAAGTTCAGTCTTAAGAAAACACGAACCAATCAGAGAGCCGTATTAGCGTTTTGAGACATTACTTGAGACATTACTAAGACAGTCTTGAAATAAGAACAGATTATGAATATCCTTAGGGCGATATGTTTATTATTGTGTAATTATTTAACTGCTATTCAGCAATATTCTATTGAAAATTTGTTACAAAATGTTCTAATTTATTTCTTGTGTGTATTTTTATTTATAATATCTAAATTTAGGGATTAATCGGTCGTTATATTATTATAATATATTATTATACTGAAAGAAAAGATTGATTGAATATGACATAGCATTTTTAATTGGCTACAGTAGCCAATTTTTGGTTGCATTAGCCTATAGTAGACTAACAAAGTTGGCTAACAAATTTTATATCGAAATCGTATATTGACACTACGGATAGTTAACGCAATAAAAAATTCGTTGTAGCCAATTAAAAATGCTATGTCATATTTTATCATCTAATTTGCTGTAGCAGTCGATCTTTTCTTTCAGTGTAAGATACTCTTCAATCAAGTCTCAAATTAAATTATATTAAATCCCTTAATTATACTTTTATATTTATATTAGAGATATATCAGAGATATTTTAGTTCTATATCTTTGTGTTCGATAATCATTGATGGAATATATATCTTCTTGATCTTACGACAAGTAATCCTACGTGCAAATATTACGAGTTTAATATTCGCATCGTTGCCATAATCGTGAATATCCTTGCATCATAGACAAGTGTTAGCGATATTTTAATTCTAATATCACGTCACGTTTCATTCATACTTGGTAATACAAAACTCAATATTCACCTCTTATAAAAAATTACATAAACATTACATTGTTTATAATTTTACTCTGGAATAATATTATTTTTTATTTCTTAAAATGCAAGATTTTACCTTAAATCTTACGTTTTAGCTTAAATCTTTTTTTATTATACGTATGTAATGTTAAGTTATGTTTCTTATTTATCATAAAATTTATTCTCTTTTAAAATTTTTAATTATTTACATAAATGAGGAAAAAGAAACTTTAGTTTTATATATATGCTTCTGTTCTCTGTTTTATTCTTCTTGTATATTTTCCAAAATTCTATAATTTAATATTATCTGTATTTTTTCTCTAATCTTTTTGTTTCGCTTGTAAATCCAACGAGAGACTATGTGTTTTAAGATATAGTTTAAATAATCTTTCTGTTTAAAATTTTTTAGAATTCTATGTAGTTTAATATAATCTGTATTTTTTTTCTCTACATCTTGTTGTTTATCTTATATATCCAAGAGACTATTTAAAGATAAACTTTAAATAACCTTTATATGGCTTGTTTAATGGTAAGGGAGAATATCTTCCCCCGATATATCGAAGTGAAACATTTCCAAGACAATCTAGGTAAGCAACTCTCGATAATCGACAAGTATCCGAAACTCCTTTGCTCGTGCTTCGTTCATTTTCGTTCCGTCATACAATTTCGAATCAAACGACGGAAGAACGTTGCGCAATCTCCGCAAACGCGTCGTTCCGCATGAGATACTATCTCGCGAATGGTATTCCTGCCTGTAAATTCCTCGCGTCATCCCCAGGTGTGTGTTCTCGTTGCAGCCGAAGGCTGAGGATCCATTCTACACGGGCTGCCACACCACGAAGAACTGCTTCGGCGCGCCAGCAAACTGCATAAAAACCAAGGATTGCATCGCCGTGGTGGCCGTGATCGTGCAGGGCGACGAATATCATTTCGAGATGCAGGCGCAAAAGGGTGCCAAATTCGTCGCTGTCGGCCTGTCGGATGATAAGAATATGGTAATTGCGAGACGCTGCGCTCGCAAGCATTCCGCGTAACTTCTTCTCAAACTCCTGTGCGATTTAAGTGGAAACTTGCAAAGAAAAAAAAATCCCGGCGAAAGTATTTTATATTTAATGTGTGAAGTTACTTTTCACTACCTCCTTCCCCCCCCCCCCGTTTTCTATCGGGCTTCTTGAGATTTCTATTATCTTGCTGCAACATTTGTCTGCGCCTCTTTTAGTATCTTTCTTCAACTGTAACTGCTTCGAAAAAAATTTAAAATTTTGTAAATTTGGAGAACTATTACACCTTTCCTTCAAGAGATATTAATAAACAAAATATTAACTACATCGTTTGCGCATAATAAATATATCTCAACTAATTCAATAATTTTAACGTATTAATCATATTTTAATCTTTTAACTCACATTTATATATAATTATTACTCAGATGCTATTGGATTTCTTTATCACGCTGATTAGTTTATTTAACGTCGTCGGACGTAATATTTACTCGGCAATTAATGTCATCAAAATTAATGTGATATATTTGTAATTAATTATGTACGCAATTTATGGGATTAACAATTAAGTGATAATGGGAATAATAAGCAAAATTGTACACAGGGCGAAGACAGCGTGGTTGAGTGCACGAACGAGAATGGTGAAATTGCGTTACACACATCTTGGAATTCTGGAAAGCGCAATACGCGCTATAGACTGGTGAGTATCGTTTACTATGCACCGCTCTTCGACTAGATGCACTGTTGTGTTAATTAATTCACTCTGTGCTCTGTCGCGCGCGAGCAACGAGTCTGGCCCATTAAATCCCAATTATTATACTAGCCGACGGTGTCGCTCCCGCTACGATAATGCTGTAAATCTTTAAACCCTACAAATAATTACGAAGCTCATATAAGAGGCATTTCCTTCCGTTACTCGCTATAAACTCATTCGTTAACAGTTTGACCTCAAATTTTACTGCATATTATTCATTGGAAACAGCATATTAACGGATTAGCTGTTTTAACAAAATTTTAACAAAATTCGAATTTCAAGTTTTAAATCATGAAACTTAAATACTAAAAATTTATTAAATATAAACGCTTGAAATTTATATTTAATTAAATTTCTTGCTAAATCAAAACCGATTGCAAATTGATCGAAGAATATCTCTACAAAGTATTTTAAAAATCATGTTATATATATCGCGAATTATTCTGACTTACATAGTTCTCTAAATTCGCGTCTAATTATTGATTTTGCTCTGTTCGCGATTCGTCGTCAGTCGGAAGGCGCGGTCGAGTTGGAGAATGCTACGATCAAAAATGACGTGATATATTGCAAGTTTCGACGGGACAAGCGTACTAGCATCCAGGGACATACGTATGACCTTGTCAACACTCCGTATCATCTCCTCGTGGCCGCCGGCACAGATCTAAAACGTATGTATAAGCTGAATATATAATATATCTCAAATCGAAATTTTGCTTCTACTTTGAACCTTAGTTTTAGGACGATACATACGTATGTAGATTCTAAAGATTTATAATTAGGATGTATGTAGGCTATCTCTCTCTAGAGATTTATAATAGGTTCTAATCTAATAAATTGAATTCCTACATTGAGCCTGTAAATGGCAGTTATTGGAAAATTTCCTACTTTTAGGTTCAAAAGAAATTTTCTAAATAGAAGCTGTGGTTCAGTATATTAAAATATAATATTATTATATTAAAAGAGAGGTCCTATTAGTTCAAGTATAAAAACAGATTTATAAGATTTAATTGAAGTTGAAAAAAATTCAATGTAAGATTAAAAACTCGGATAGAATGTACAATTTCATCGTTATAAAAATCTACGACGGAAAATTATAAATGCGAGGAAATTGTAATTGTTGCTAATTACTTAAATTACTCAGGGATACAGGTTTTGCAACTTAACGAGTAGTATCAGATTTATAAAGTAATGATTTACCGCACTTTTTTAAATAGAGAAAGAAAAGAAATCTTGACGGACTTCGCAAAGTTCACTTCACGTATATTTTTGCCAAGAGCAAAGTAAGAACTTTACGACTTTCTCGATGCAGACAGGTTAGGATAACTGCAAATTTGATAGCTTCCTCATGTTTCTGCTCAAACGAACAGGAACATGAATGAAATGCGATTCGGGTAGATCGGCTTCTGGAATTCTTACTGGCGCGATGATTATTGGATTGATTAAAAGTAACGTTATACAAGAAGCCTGTATGTAAGATACAGGAAGTTTACCTCAACTTTTATACGAAATGATTTACGTCATTTATGGATATTGCGTTGCTGCTTTACTCTTTTTTAGCAAATGGCGTTGATTTTCACGATCTTATCTATCTTGGGACCAGCACCTCAAAAAGATTATCTGACGTCGGGGAATGGACTGCAGCCTCTGACCTACTGATTCGTCTTCATGGTGCACTTATGTTGGCATCGTGGATCGGCACGGCCTCCATCGGGATGCTACTCGCAAGATATTATAGACAGACCTGGGTCAACTCCCAGTTATGTGGAAAGGATCACTGGTTCGTTGTAAGTACGGAGTTTTCAGGCTAGCATAGATATTCTATTTAATATTATTTCTCATATCCTTTTTTCAAAATTATATTTTTTTATATATTCTCGTTGGATATTGCAATTATAGAACGTTTGTATTGTAAAATGAAAATACCTGTTATTATAATAAATTTAACTCCTTTTGTTATAATAAATTGTTGTGCATCTTGCATAATTTTGCAATAATTTTGTAAACAAAAAATTATTTCTATTAATAAATTTATATAAATTCTTTATTTTAAATTTATTTTATATGTAAATTTAAATTATTTAAAATTTTACAATATTTAAATGTATTGTAATATAGATTTTAATAAAAATTAAAATATTTAAATGGTAATTAAATATTGTATTTAGCCCAATTGTAAATGACTACTTTTAATAGCTATTATATTTAAAAATCTCATCAGTTAAATTAATTCATTTCTATTAAAGAATAAAGAGCTATTTTTATTTCAGGCAAATTAAATCTCAAATAAAATTTTTATCAAAATAAATTCATTAAACATTGTATATTATTATTATCTATACATTTTGAATATTCATTGAATTTCTTCATAATATATTTTATTTAATAAAAAAATTTTCAATATCAAGTCACAAGTCACAAAAAATGTATGATATTATCTTATTATCTTATTTTTAGTATATAGTATCGCATTTTATTCTATGCGATATCATTAACTTTACGTTACTTGAATATCTAGCATTGCTAATGAAATAAAAATACTATTCTTCAAATCACGCAAAAGAAAAGCGTCCCACATCGTCTTTTTCGGATGTCTTTATTTGTAATAAAGACCTATCAATTTTTCCCTAAGTGGCATAGATTCTTTATGGTGCTCACGTGGTCGATGACGATCGCAGCCTTCGTAATAATATTCGTGGAATTGGGTATGTGGAGTTCTGAGACGATACACGCTTCGGTCGGCCTGGCAACCACAATTCTGTGCTTTATCCAGCCTTTCATGGCAGCTATGAGACCACATCCTGGCGCACCACGAAGAGTTCTTTTCAATTGGGCTCACTGGTTCGTCGGTAACGTGGCGAAAATATGTGCTTGTAAGTTTATAAATACAGCAATAAATAAAACTTTTTTTTTATATTATATTTTTCTTTTATGATTTATTGTTATTTGAAGAATTTTTCTTACAATTTTCTAATTTCTTATACTTTCTTTACAATGTAAAAATTATTGCAGTAGGTAATAAAATAAATGGAAACTTTTGTCTATTTCAATTTTTTATTATTTGATATGATAATAAAAAATAATAAATAATAATTTAATACTAAATAAATTTTTTTTTAAATATTCACGAAATAAATTAATACTTAGGGTTAACTTTCAATAAAATTTTGTTTTAGTAATCGCGCTTTTCTTCGCGGTACGACTCAACAAGGCTAAACTTCCAGATTGGGTTGATTGGATCCTCACAGCATTTGTAATCTTCCATGTTTTAACTCATCTCATTCTTACAGTAAGAATTTTTTATTTATCAAGTTTACGCAAAAAAAATTCTGGACATTTCGAAAAGAAATTATCAAAAGAATTGAACAATTTATTAATGCAAACAATTTTGTATAATGTAGCAATTATAATTTCGACACTAGATCTAAATCAATTAGTATCAAATTTTGTTAAATCATTGTATTTTCATAAAGAAAATAAAAATGATATAAAAATTGAATTTTATGCAATATCTTGGAAAAGACTAAGTAATGAGATATTTAACGGAATTTGTGTCAATGTCGAATAATAATCACCTTACTCAAGACTTAATTCTAATTGTGGTATTCGTGACATTTTTGCTTCTATTGCAGTTCCTTGGATGTGCTTCTGACAGACAAGCTAGTCAGAGAGTGAATTCATTCCCAATGAAAGACATGCATTCTCGTGGATCAATGGTGCATCCAGATGCGAGACGAGACGCTCCCGTAAGATTTTCTAAAATAAAAATGACGTGATCAACTCGTCTTCTAATGCGTGTCGATCTGCCGTAAGACGTTAAAATAAAATTGATAATGAGACGTAGATAAACGAAAGAAAGGATATTGTTAATAAATTGCATTTTTTCATATATATTCTTCGTAAACATTATAAAGTCTATGGCGAAATCCGCATTCTGTAACATAAAAAAGTACACTCCACGCGTTAAAGGACAATTGATATTTTATAATTACATAAATTAGAAAATTACATACATCTTTAAATAAAATTATTCGAATAAATAAAATTATTCGAATAATTTAAAAAAATTTGATTTGTTTTGATTAAAACAAAATTGCAAGAAAATTCGAAGGATATAGGATGTTAATATCTTGTTTCTTAATGGAAAGCAATAAATTGTATAAATTGTATAAATTAATCAACAGTTCACATTATTATATTAATGTTGATAAACGGTATCGCATCGAAAAATAATAATCTATTACACAAATATGAGGACGCAAACAAAGTCTCATTTTGAATATTTTCCTGACAGCACTCCGGTATGCGGAAATTCATTTTCGGTGTGTACTTTGTGGTTATCGTCGTGTTCGCCGCAGTCCTCATAGTGATCACCGTGTTGGCACCTATCGAGGAAACGTGGGCCACCTTTACCGATACTATCTCAAATTACTAAAGCTGCTAATCAACGCTATGGAAATATTCGTCACCACCGCGATACTCGTGCGGAAGATTCCGACCATGCAGATGGGGAACATAGCAGCCGTCGCCTGTGACGATATATTCCCTGTGCGACTTTCTGTATGCAAATTAACACGAGGAACGTATAAATCCTATTCGTGTAAAGATGCAAATCACGCCACGACAAGTGCGAAGACAAAGATACCGTTGAAGGTTATTTTTATATCCTTTTCTTAGATTTCTCTGGAATCTCCATTTTGATTATGCATCGATATATCATAATTAAAATACGTTTCTGTATATATAACTTTTAATTCACTTAGCAGATATTAGGCTTAATATTTACATTGTTCATTACTTCATTATTAAATGAACAAATATTCTACGATTATACAGAATTTTTATTATCTTTCTGTTAATATCCTAATAAATTTGACTAAGATCTTTGTAGAAAACTGCCATTATATCCAAATTATCATGATTAAAGCAGAAATTATATTTTTAGAATTTTTTTGTATAAAAATTATTTTTATACATCGAAGTCTAATATTCCGAAGTCTAATATCTTTCCATAAATAACGCAGCTAATATATATCATGTTGCCTTTAATGATAATACTAGATGTATTAAATTGATAGCATATTTTTAAGATAACACATCATAACTTGTTAAAAGTTTGTATGTACAATAATTATTACGATATTAACATCCATAATTTTTTAATATGAAAAATGTATTTAAGGTATTTGCAATGTTTTGTAATAATTTTTGTATCTACAAGAAAAATGACTTGCATACAATAATGTAATTTTCATTAACTTGCGATTATACACGACAGTAACATAATAAACATAACATAAAGATATAAATTTATTTCACAAAAACGTTATAAACTGATATACTATTCATTATTTTAAACAGTTATATCGATATATATGCTAAAAAATAAAACTATTTTTAAAAGATTAGAAGATAAAAATATTATATGTTTATATTTATATTACAATTAGATTAATAGTAATTGTTAAAGAGTAAAAATA
Organism: Atta cephalotes; assembly: GCF_000143395.1. Lineage (NCBI taxonomy): Eukaryota > Metazoa > Arthropoda > Insecta > Hymenoptera > Formicidae > Atta > Atta cephalotes. The sequence goes on from NW_012130074.1 coordinate 1,842,365, forward strand.
ACGATTTCATCGATTTTTTGCGCTAATATTGTTCAATTAAAATCTTGCAATTCAATCTATTTTATTTTTTAAATAATACTGATTTCCGAGAAATCACATTTATGTCATCTTAATCTAAATGTAAAATTTAATTTTTATTTTATTGTTAACTAAAAAATTTGAAAAAGATCGATGGAAACACATGAATTTTTTTTATAAAAATAAATTTATATTAACGATTGCAGCTACATCACAAAGTTCGATGATTTTTTAAATGAATTGTGCTCTTCTATTCTTTTACATAATACTTATTTGTAATTTACAGTATTAGTTTTTTCAAGTACTTTGCAAACTTTTATACTTATTGAGTCGCGTCGCGACAGATTGCGATCGACATTGCCAATAGTACATAACATTGTTAGCTTTATTGATTGTTAATAAATATATACATATATGTAGACTCTGGACATATACGTATATGTAGACTCTGGATTCAATGGCCATAAGATGGACTACGGTCGTGTTTATCACGTTTCCGGAAATAAATTGATAATCTAGCAGTATACAGAGTGTTCATGAAAAGCGCGTAACATAATGAGGTTGCAAAGTATGCAAAATTTGTTTGGTATTTTATAATTGCTAGAAAAATTTGAGTCTTAGTAGCTTATTAGTATAGCTTATTAATATAGCTAAAATAATTTTTAGGTACATTAACTACGTTAATCTTTTTACGTTAGTGTTTTGTATCGTAAATATGTAGTATCATAAATATGTAGTATCGTAAATATGTATATGTATATGTATTGAATAATACATTATATTACATCAAGATCGAGTTATTACAGCATATACTCGCGGAATAAAATAAAGATAACATCTGTGTTAAAAAATAAATATTTAATGACAAAGTTAATAACACGCAACCAACTAAATAGACTTGCAGCAGATTTGCGTAGCAAGCAGGGCCGAACTGACTCCCTCTTCCCACTGTTTATTCGTTACCTCAGGGATATTTATTTATTGCCTCAGAGATGATTGAATAGTAAAACTATGAGCTTTCTCGTTATTGATTTTTGGTTCTGATACAACGATATGATACCGCATACACCACAGAACCTTTTAGCTGTATCACAAACTGCAATGTTCATCATTGCAATGTTCAAACATTGCAGATACTTCCAAGACAAGCAAAAAAATACAAAATTTTAACAAGATGACTACAACATTGGAATAATGTTTTAAAATGTAAAAATATTATAATAAAGTAATTATAAAATATAATATTAAACAACGTATCAAATGGCAATATAGGAAAATATCGTAAATATAAATATTTCGATATTCTAATAATGTTGTAACAGTATAATTGTAATATTCATAATGTTGTTATATTGTTTTAATCAACATTTAGTTTTAATTAGAACAGCACAATTTTTTAAATAAAAAAGTGAGTAAGTTTTATTAGTCACATATTAATAAAATAAACAGTTTTATATATATATATATATATATATATATATATATTTACTATAGTAATAATTACTCTTACTTTACTTACTTAATTAATTAATTTAAT
>NW_012130074.1:1843939-1859863 GCF_000143395.1 Atta cephalotes
ATAATTAATAAATAACTAGTATATATATATATATATATATATATATATATATACCATTTCTTGAATATATCTCTATTCTATATTAATATTTATCTATGTCTATCAATATCTTTGTTTTTTGTGCTATACGGAATGATAATTTAATAAATTATTAAATGAAATTGTTATTTTGTCGAGTGAGTCCTGTTGCAAGATTTCGGGAGGATTACCCCTTCCTTTATTATCCCCCTGAGATCATTCATTTATCGTCAGTATCTTGCAGAATAGGTTATTAGTTGAACACACAATTAAGTATGAGGTGCCACTGTTAACTGGATTACGTGAAACTTGAGTTTTCTAAAGTAATAAAGGGCAGCTCTCCGGTAAATTGATGAAATTCATAGCACTATGCATTGGGTGTTGTAAATAAATCGGACAACTAAAGAACATGATCGAAGTTCATTAATGTTCAGCGCGAAAATAAATCTTTAAATACATAATAAATTTATCGCTGTCTATCTTAATTGATATATGACTGATTTTTATTCTCATACGTTATTTTTAGTTTAAATTTTTTTAAACAACATTGTGATTGTAAATATATATAAACGCAATGACTGAAAAAACAATTGACTTAAAAATACAATTTTAAATTAAAGCAAAACTCTAACGGATAATAAATTTATTATTGATCGCTACAATACAAAAAATATGTACAATATAAAAAAATTGTATAATAAATATTAGTAGTATATTGATTTGTATGCGTGTGCTACAAATTAAACTTTTATTTAAAAAAGATTAATATGTATACACAAATCATTTAGTACATTTTGCTGGAATTTATCTTCATTTAATTTTGTGTTTATTTTATATTTAATCATACGATAAGATGTATTAATTTTTCCTGTTTTGTTTTTAATATGTGCGATATTGCAAATAGCAAACTATGAGATAGCGAATTAATGAACGTGTGAAGCAAAAATATACTATGTATAAGGTAAAATCTATAATAATAACGCTCTCGTTTTATTGATTTTTGGCTATAGGCCAACTTTCAAACTAGTCATGACGAACAATTCAGTAATAACATTCCAATAATAGTCAACGTAACGTGTCAGACTCACCTGACACGTTAACCAATCAACAAAGCCTGAGGCTGTTACGCAGGACTGTATACGTGCTTATTCAGAACCCTGACAAATGTCAAGCGGGGGAAGATGACGAATTGCTAATTTTTTTAATAACGAGCCGATTAAACACTTTAGATAATAACAAATCATTTTTTATAGTTTGATTTCCAACATGTCCACAAAAATAGATAATATTTTATTATATCATAAAAAATATATTTAGATGTACTTATATATAATTTTTTGGTTTATAAAAAATGACATAATTGTAATAAGTATTATTAAATACTTTCACGTTCTTCATAAAATCACAGTACAATATAACGAAACATTCATGTATGTAAGTTGTATTTATTAATATGCATTGTAAATGTGACTACAAATTAGTTCTTCAGTATTGAATACCTGTGTAAATAAATCTCATCATATGTAATTAACTAATTTTTTTCTTTTCTATTTTTCTTTAATTGCGTTCCTATGTTATACTAAAATAACATAAGAAGTATTTATTACAATAAAATAAATCCTTTTATTCTTATATTTATGTAAAAGAATACACTTTTAATTTTTTATATTTTTTTCCCCATTATTGAAAGTCATCTTACCCGCACATGGGGGCAAGATGATGAAATTTATACAGCTTAAAAAAAATACAAATTTTCAAAAATTTTTATATATTTATATATAATTTTTTAATATTTTAATAGAAAATTTTTAAATTTTTAATTTTTACAGTTTAATTTTAATATTTTCTTAATTTTTAAAATTTTTGAATAATCAAGGCTTTAGTGAATCTGAAAAAATATATTATTCTTTTTATGTTGTCACCAAAATCAACAAACATTAAGGTCATCATCTTATCTTTCTGTCCCCCATTTATATATATTAATAATAATATGGAACTTTAAAAAATATACTTAATATAAAAAAATAGCGATATGTAAGGAAACTCTTCTTAAATTCTTCATAATTATTACTATTATACATTTATTATTAATTATTATAATATAATAATGTAAAAATGCAAAGTGTGAAGGAATGTAATTTTACTTATAATATTTCTAATAATGTGAATGTAGTAATGCAATTTTTACAATATTTATAGATAGTTTATTAATAAAAATTTATATGTAATTTACATGTAAACAAATGCAAATAATCCTTTAATTTCTTTCAGTTATATCATTTTCAATTATTATAATAAAACATGTTTAACATTTAAAAAAATTATTAACATAGCATGTATATTCACAACTTTTATAATATTATATATAATATTTAAAAAGAGTAATTACATTGTTTTTATGATTTTTTTGTATAATAAGACAAGAAAAATAAACATTCTATCATAATTTTTTCTCTTTTCCACATAAAAATATTTATTAAATCATATTACTTAATTCGGAGAAACGATTTCATTAATATTTATTATTTAATATCATAAAAAATATAATAAATTTCAAAGAATTAATATAATTTACAATTAGCCTGAGTGGTAAATTAAAAGGATTATTTTCAAGTATTCTTTCTCATGAAAAGATTCTTTATATTGTCATAATATATTCATAAAAATAAAAATTGAAATCGCGGCAACATAAATAAATTCTAATTGTTTTAATAAATAGATATGTATTGAAACATGATTAGAAATTAGATATTTAACTTTAAAATAAATAAAATTTGAAAACTAATTTTAAAAACTAATTTAATCGTTTAATCGCCCATATATGCAACGTACGCTTGTAGAATGTTTAGAAATTTATGTCAAAATCACCGTGTATATTTAAACTTTAAAATCGCTTTAAACCTTTGTAAGGCGAACTATTCAGTTAAAAAGTGATTAACTCAATGTGTTTCCGCTGTATGTTTTGAATCTTTTGTTTTACATTGCCCTGCAGAGCTACCATTGAACTTTCAACCACTCTCTATCTAGGCAATTGGGTATTCTTGTTGAATCCTCTCAATGTAATGGTCAATTTAACCCTTAACTGGAGTGGTGAAGACATCTCGCGTAACTGGAGCGCACATGTTCATATATCCATGATATCATTTATTTTCATATTAAAAATAGCAAATTTATTAAAAATAACTTTTTATAAATTCATATATTAATGCATGGCGTATTAAAAAAGACAAATAAAAGCATTTAAAGAAAAATGTCAAATATACTGGGTATAAGAAAGAATACAAGTAATAAAAATTCCTGATAATTCTTTTAACTCAAGAAGACCTCATTATAAACAAAACAAAAATCTTTTAAGACATTAATAATAATATGATAACAATTTTCAGTTTTTCTTTTAAGCCACACTGTTCCAATTAAATGTCAATAATCACTGTCCATTAGAGGATTAAACTTGTATTAGATTACGCAGAGATTAAAAGTGTTTTGGAGAAAAAAATTATTTAATCATTGATTAAAAATTGGTATTACAGATTAAAACTAAATAAAAACTGCTTTGAACAAAATAAAAATTGTGCGATCATTTATTAAAAATTAGTGACAAAGATTAAATTTAAAATTGTTTTAAAGAGATAAAAAATATTTATTGATCGAAAATCGGCGAGTCATTGAATGATATAATAATAGCATGAGCTTAAATTTTTAATCTTAATTGCTATCCCCGTTTTAACTTCGATCAAATATCAATCTCGGAGATATGATTTCCATCAATTTAATTTCCATCTTCAATGCACAGTTTGATAAATTTTACAATTCTAATTTTCTTACGTTCTAAATTTATGATATAGTCTCTTTTCATGAAATAGGAGAAGATAATTTAGAGCGAGAGATAAATATGACATACCTTTTCATGTCGGCTCCGCATGCCTAGCGTTACATCCCTGGCTGGTCTCTCGCGCACCCTCGATCGGAAAGCATCCATTTCCAGGGGAATGTTTTCAAGGGGTTAGTAACGTGGCGACTCGGACAAAAAAATGGCGGCGGCCGATCGAAGGCGGCGGTGGCGGCGTTATGACGCATGCCGTGCGGCGGCGATGGTGGCGGTGGTGGCGGCGGCGGAGGTGGTGGAGATGGTGGCGACGGCGGTGGAGGTGGTGGTGGTGGTGGTGGTGGTGGTGGTGGTGGCGACGGCGGCGTCCCTCGGCGGCGCCACCGTCGAACTACCCCCGCAGTTCGATTGGAGACACCGGCCGGTACCGACGGCCGTCGTGACGCTCCGCGACGCGTGTGTGCGTTCGTTCGTTCGCGTAGGTAGAGGTAGAGAAGTAAAAAAGGAGTATAAAGAGGAGAAAGATCTGCCTGCGACGAGAACGAGAGGAAGCCGTGTCGTGCGACAGGTACGGAGAAAACCGTCCAACTTTCGCCGGCGCGGCGCGGCGCGACGCGAGGCGACGCGAGGCGACGCGAATCGGGGGTTAACGGTGTATCAGCGAGGGGGTTGCGCCGCGAACACTACGGGAAAACCGGGAGTTCCGTGGCATCTCGGCGACGCTCGTGACCGCTCCGATTCGCGTCGGACGACGCATAGTGGCCTTTCCCCGAAGAGCAACGTCGCGGAAGAGACGCTTTTTCTCTTATTGATTCAGCCCTTCGGTTCGCGGCCCGCGATGCGATCGCTCGATAAGCTGCGTATCCGCACGCATCGTATTTTCGGCAGTGAGTCACTCGCGCGCGAGAGACTTTAGCTCCTATCGATCAAAAATTATTTTCCACCCGTATGATCCTCGATGGGTTAATCGTTTTCTTGGGAGGACATAGATTATTGCTTCTTTCGAGGTCGGTTGCTTGTTGCTTGCATACTATGGACGGCACGGACTGATGCGTCGGACGGTCAATCTTTCTTGGAGGAACGAATTTCACGCTTAGCCATGTAGATTATTCAGTAATCTTAAAGATATTATGGTACTGATGCAGCATTAATGTGTCAATGCGCAGAAATAATGTTTTAATTAAACAAATAAATAATATATATAATATATATGTATATATACATACACACACACACACACACACACTACACACACACATATATTATTATATATATATATATATATATATATATATAGTATATATATATATATATATATATATATATATATATATATATATATATATATTGATATATATATTGATTCAAATCAAACAAAATTCTTTAATACAAAGGATATATAAAGGATTTTGTTTGATTTGAATCAATATGTTTGTGAAAAACATTCTTTGCACAAGAGAATTTTCGTGAATATGTAAACTAGATTAAAAAATAGATTCGTTTAATATATAAATCACTATCATTTTTATTAATCATCAATTTTTTAGTTTCAGTATGATTTTGTTAATTATTCTGAATAATCAACATTACTTTCCCATTTTTATTGAAAATCACTTAATGCAAATAGTGATTAATGCTGCAGATTTTTATCAATAGAGACACGATTTCAATATTAAGCAGTACATACAGTAGGAAATTAAAATTTGTGAGTGAGATTGTGAATATTTATTTCAATCGAATGTGACATGGCTTTAACTTCTATGTATCGAATGTCGTTGAACGTCAGTTTGTTAAGGGTTAAAAATCTGTTTGTTATCAAGCCGCCGGATAATGGCACAATAGAGCAACCCGAGTCTCCCTTTGTCACATTGTATTTTGTAGCAGCTTGAATTGTATCGTGTGAAAAAAGCTTCTCCTGAAATTCTCGACAAGCTGTATTGCGCAAATACTAAATTATTACGAGCTGCAGTAAAGCTGCAAGCTGCTTCCATATTTCCCACGTAATTATTGCACTTATGCAGTAAATAGCAGTATATGAATATATTGTAAAACATGTTAGAACGTATATTTATATTTGATACTATAAATCTCACTAATATAATTCTTAAAATATACGTATGAAGAACCTTTCTTTGGAAAAAGAATTATAATAATGAAAAAAAAATTGATTAAAGGGAAACTGATAGCAAGATTAAAATGATAATTGATATGTTATTAAATGTTTTAAATCTAATTTATATTTAAGGAAATTCTAAATCGCAGTAAATGAATGCATCGAATATTTTTTCCATGGAGACAAATATCCATTTGTAGAAATTATTAATATCATGTTTTATTTTGTTAACTTTTTTATATTATACTTAAACTTTTAATTTTACATTTAAAATTTTTATATTTTATATTTACAATATTCGATATTTAATTTTATTATAATTAAATATAATATTAGGTTAGTAGAAAATTGTTTAATTTTTACTTTGTTTATTTTATTTTGTAATTCATGTAAAATCTATATAAGTCTATATATATCTAGCCAGTACATATCTCACATTAAATTATATATAAATTTGCGATTGCTAATTTAGCTCGTGATTTGTCTTATATAAATAAAGATACACAATACGAAGTAAATCATTTTCATCAATCAATAAATAAAATGTGATAACCAAAGTTATTCAAAGAGAGACAATCTATTCCGCAAGATATACTTTGTTCAATACATAAATGACAAATGTAATAATTATTAAAAACAAATCGGGAGAAAAACAATTTTTTCTATAGATACACAAAGAATTAAATTGTATTGCTATATTAAATATGAAGTATATTATGTTACTTTGAATTATTAAAAGAACGCGAGTTTAATTTACTGCAAAGTTTATGTCAAAATTAAAAGCATTAATTTGTAAGCGATTTGTTAAATTAAATTACTTCTGGATGACAAATTTTTTTTTGAAATTGATTTTCTATTATTTGTATGCGAGATTTTGCAAACGATTGATTTAAGAAATATTTATTAAATATTTTTAAACAATGTTTAATATTTATAATATTTATAATTTCATACTAAAAAAGAATACGATACTTTATATAATTTCATAATTATATAAATTTGTATAAAATTTGTTTATATTTATTTTTACATATTATTATCTTACATAGTCTTATATTGTATTAACTTTGCAAAGTAATCGATTTAATTGAATTGGTCAACTAAAATTAAAAAATAAACTGCAATTTGTTTTCTATGTATCCAATTTTTTGAGGAATTAAATATTTCCTTATTACAATCAGTTGTCAAAAGAAAATTTGACGCGTGCGCGCCTTCAATTTCTGATTTCGCAGATTCAATAGTTAAAAAATCCAATTCTCAAACGGTACGTGAGAAGAACGTATGATATAAGTTGTTCGATATCAGGGCGTAATGCAATGGATGTAACCCGATGCATTTTACTCAATGCCTGCTGAAGCTTACATCGCGCAACTTGGGGATGGAAATTTCGGCCACGAGGCTCTACCACGGTAATCTTATCTGCCGCAACTTGGTGACACCAGCCGGTGACTTAAGCTGAAACATCAACTATCGGCTACGACAGTCGATATCGAGCTACCTCGATCCTCTTCAAAATCTAAAAGCAGCGGATGTGATGCCCGATATAATTGACAAACCGATTATTTAACTTTTTCTCAAATTTTAAAAGACTACAATTATTTTTGCGTTTTATCTTTTCAAATTTTGTTTTATTTCATTTATTTCGCAAAACTAATATGCTTACAGGATACATAACAGGTTTCCATTTTCGTTTTAATTATTTTATTAGAACTCTTTTTAATTTAAAAAATAAAAAAAACGTCCTGAAACATAAGAGAGCATAAAACATTAAAAAAACACACATAAGGATAAAATTATTTGAGAAATTTATCATTTCAATTTATCATTTAACTACTTAAATTGACATAGAGTCGATGAAACGAGATTTGCGCGCAATATTAACTTAGCTCGTACATTGTTCCACATAACGAAGTCACGTGTTCCAACAATACTCCGAAAATTTAATTTTAACCACAGTATATGGTGACTTTTTTTTGCAACTGTGTACCCGGACGCGGCGTCCGTCTTGCATATTCACGTTCGCGTCTGGCGACACCGACGCTACGGCGAAAAGGTGTAATGCAAGACTGGCAATAAGCAAAAAACCTAATTCTAAGGGCGTTAATACTTGCGAGTTCGCGCGTTAATCCGGATGAAGCAGCAATTCGCCTTACATTTTCTGCCATACAAACATCCTGCCGAGCGTTCTTGGTAAGAGGATAGTTGCGTCTCGGGAGTTCTCGCGGCAGGATGCACGATTATATCTTGTCTCTTCGTTCTACGAATTTTGAAAAAAAAAAAGAAAAAGAAAAAGAGAACGAATCGGAGATAGAGACCGAGAGCGAGGCGAAAACAACCCCTTTGTGCGAGCCCGCGGGAAATATGCATGCCCACATTGATATGCATACGGTGTCAAGTAAATTTGCATCGAATATCGTGCGAAAATAGAGACCTATCATTTGCCATCATATAACGAGAATAGTAAACGCCGCGAATACTTTGTTACGTACACGCCATTTGCAACTGAATCGGCCAGTGTCAATTCACTTTTGCAGAACTGAATGATATTCTCGCGATCGTCATCACGATAGCTAGTTGAATTCATCTTTTACAACGCGCTATCATTATTAAAAGCTTCTACATTTTTTTTTTAGCGATAGCTGCTTCTCTTTCTTTTTGTAATATTGCAACGTTGCATTGGATCGAACGTTTAATCAGCAGAAACTGCGAGATACTTTTTAAAATATTCCTGTAAAAATTTATTCTACAAAATTTTTGATGAATAATAATTGTGCACACTTATTAAATAAAATATTTAAGACATTAATCAATTTTAAAGTTACGAAAAATTATTTTGATAAAATATATATTCTTTTCGTCGGGATTTGAATTTTTATGTTTTACTTATCGGTTCTTTGGTTTATTTGATCCACAGAGAATCAACGGGGCTCGCGTGATCGGTTGTCGCAGCATTCATAGCATTGTGACGAGTGTCTCGAACCAGTGCATCTCGAATTGCCTGGTGCCAGTAGTCGCGAGTAATTAGTGATTTGGTAGATAGAGAGAGAGAGAGAGTGTCTCGTGTGTGCCGCGTAGTGATCGACAGAATTTGCTGGAGCATGCGACAGTAAGGACTTATCGACCCCAGCGACGTGCATGTTTATCGCTGGACAATGGCTGGACTACGCTACGTTTGTTGGCTCTTCGTCATCCTGGGATACCTGTCGGTCGTTCTGGTGCTTGCCCAGAATCCTGTGGAGGAGAAGACCACCTTCGAGGCTGCTTTCCAAGGTGAGCCGTTTTTATTTGTCCTCCTCTTGGATTTATAGACTCCCCGTCGCCATTAACTACCATTACGTAAGTGGTATGATATACCGATCTGACTTTTGTTTTACGATCGGTACTAACTGTTACAAAAAGAAGCTGCAGATCGCTCTTGTGGCCGTGAGATTGATGCACAACATTCTCAATCCGAAAAAGTCCTAACGACCGCTTTTAACAATAAGATTTATGTTTACGAATAGAATGAAACTGATGTTTTGTTACTATAATATATATCTAATAAGTACGAGTCTCGTGTTGTGAAAGTTATTTATTTTATAATGGCTGAATGAATTGTACCGCAGTAAAAGAATTTTATGAAACCATTTAATGCCTATAAAAATAACTCGTAAATTGTAGCGTTCTGTCTATAAAATTCTGTCGATTATTCTCTTACAATTAGTTCGTAAATAGTTTTAAATTTCCTTTGATCAATTTTATTCCATCTCAAGATAATTATACAGATATACTACCTGTTATATATTTAAACTTATTGCATTTTCATGTATATGATGACATAATAATAACTCCTATCTCAGAAAGAGATTTTAAATTATTGCTTCTTGTGGTGTATGTGGAATGTATATAAACATATATATATATATATATTTAAAATGAATAAACAGATAATATTTTTTAAAAATATTGCATAGTAGATCATTAAATTTTCTATATTGAAAAAGAGAAGGTACATCGCAATATACATAATCGAATGTTAAAGAACATTAAAGATACAAACAATCGAAGTAGTGCCATTACTAATTAATAATTGTGCTTAGAAAATGCATAATAAACATAATAAACATTATTTATTTTATGTGACATTAATAGATTTTAATGATAAACAATATTTCAAAATTACTTAGTATCAATAAAATATATTTAAAAAAATTTGATTTCCACAGCTATAATTCATAAAATTCTCGTTTCCAATTATTTTTAGTTATGTTTTTTATAAATATTAAATAAATACTAAATAGATTTGTTCCGATACGATTTTTTTTCATATTAAAATAATTTAGACATGATTATATTAAGAGATAGAAAGTTATCAAATTATTTAAAAATATACTATATTGAAACATTTTTAACGATTTCTTTAACTAATTTGAAGTCAATTATATTTTAATAAAAGTATTAAAAAAGGAATAGTTTCTAGTTACATAATCTTTTCAAAATAATAATCTTTTAAAAATTAAATATTTTAAGAGGAGATAATTAAATTTCGTTATGAAAAGATAATAATATCTTAAAATGAAAAAAAAAGATTTTTAAAAATATTATTAATTATATACAGTTGCTTTTCTTGAAAATAACTTATAAATCGTTAATATAAAATTATTTTATGTGTCGTAATCTTTAATAATTGGATTAATATTGACAAAGATTAAATATTTTTACAAGCAACACAAACATTTAGAAATTAAAAAATTTTTAAATATAAAAAAATAAATTATATACTTTCTATAAAGATTTTATAACAGATCATAAGTTAATCTCAGATGTATTCTAAGTATTTCGGTAAACCTTGAATAAAGATTTAAATGAAAAAGTTTCAATTAAGAGAGACATAAATGTAAAAGAAGTTAAGTTCATTTTATAGCGAGCAAGAGCTTATGATGTATTTTTTGTAGCCTGGGGCTTATAGGAGTTTGGTGACAATTCGTCGTTTATATGGATCATAGATTCAACTTTTTATTATTTTTTCTTACTTTATCACTGTACGACGTAGATGTATTCTGTTTTTTGAATTACACTCTAAAATAAAAAAATTTATATTCGTCATTTTCGATTTTACTTTTTGATTAGCTTAACTAACTTATCGACTTTAAAAGTGCCACTTTAAATAATTGAATTCGTTTTTAAAATACATTTCGTATCGAAAATCCATATCCATTCGATAAAAAGTTAACGACAACGTCTCTCGACAACTGTCGATGTGAAAAGTTTGTCCGCGGAATAGAAGAACCTTACGGCGCTTTTCTATTATTTCGAAAAATTTTTTGCAGGTTTATGTCTATTTGCGACGTTAGTTATTCTAATGAAGCGGACGGATAATTTTTGAAAAATTATCTCGCGATGACTGAATTCCACCAAGCGACGAGTTGAAATTCGCACAAATGAACGGACGAGAGACATGAAAAAGAGTTGAGCCAGCGAAATATTTTGCGTCAGTCAGTGAAATGTCTGTCGGTTGCCGCCGCGACTGTATCCAGTTAATTGTAGCCTTCGTATCGATCCTCTCGAGAATGTGAGAATGCCGTGGGATCGAGCCGCGCGATAATGTTCGCAATTTCCAAGCTGCCGTGTGTAAACACTTCTGACTGCTCAACGACGACTAGCTTTTGCTTTCGCAATGTCCGCACATGTATTTGAATATTCAAAATATTCCGAGAATGTGTAATGCCTTTTGACTATGTGTCAATATGTACATATCTACTTGTTAGTCTGCCAAATCGTGATAATACTAATCGCGTTAGCACATGATCAACGGCGTACGTTTAATATGCTTGTATTTTCAATTAGCGCAACATGATAACTATTTTGTTGCATGCTGCAAATATATTGTCGTTTATTTTATCATAAATTGCAATAAATAGGATATAAGGAAGATAACGGTTAAACACAATGAATTGCGATTATAATATTGTTATATATTATATTTAAGATAAGATAATCCATGCATACGGACGTAATATAAATCGTCTGAGCTTTGACCAGGCAAGAAGCTGTGATCAGGCATGTAATTAAAAAATTAATTAATTCATTAATGAAAAATAGTAACCGAGATATAATTGCTTCAGAATGAATACATCGGTCGTGCAATGTCGTGCAATGCAAATTCCATGATATCGTCGTGATACGAAACATGTTGATTCAACAGTAAAAACAATGCCGTTGGACTATGCGTTAAATTGAATTATATGTGACCTGTTGAAATGAACTGAATTCCAGTAAGGCCGACGTTATTCCGTGCTAAACTATTCGGTGGATTCGTGGCGGTCGCGCAAGTATTTATGCAACATTTACGATCGATTAATGCGCGGAGCCGCACGAAAATCGATACACAAGTCCCGCCAAAAGCCATTAGAGCTTTATATTTCCGCCATTTTCTCCAACCGACATTGGTCGGCATACTGTATTGTCATGAGCTCTCCATCTCAACTGCCAATATTCCAATGGCAATAACGCGAATAATGTCGACCGATTTTTCATCCCAAATGAATGCAGGCATGTCACTACTATGGCATGAAACAAGATGACTTTCATTTATTTCTCATAGCAATCAGCAAGCGTATTTCATAAATGGAACTGATAATTATGCATGAGTAAGATTATAATTGACCTTTCAATGCAAACCTAGATAGAATGATTTCGAATGTAAATATAAATATATTTAATCTTGGGATATTGATTTTCAAATATTCAATTTTTGAAATTTTTGATTCTCTCTTTATACTTAGTTACCTTTAAGCATCTAATAAATTCATAAAATTTTATTTTCAAATAAATAATGAATTAGATTTAAATCCAAATTTTTTGACTGAAGAAAATTTTTTTACATAATATAACTTAAAAAACGAAAGAACTGGAAAGGATACGGGCAGTAGGAATCAAGATGCAGAAGACGTCGCACAAATAATATATCTATGAAGTGAGAAACTTCTTTATTCACTAAAACGCGCTTACATGTTTTCGGATAGATATTTGAATTTTTGATCACAGCATCCGGTTTCTCAAAAAATAGGTACAATCGGATTAATTGATAGGATAGTTTTGCTTTCGAATCTTAAATTTTATCTTGATATTTTGTTTCATTATTACAGTACTGTTAAAGAATTATCCATCGAACTTTATATTTGAGAAATTATTAGAATTAACAATTGTTTGAAAAAAATTATTATGTAATAGGAAGAGTGTTGTTAATAACAATATTTGTTGGGTTGAAGTAGAGCAGCCTTCGTAGTTCACTGTTCCTTTTATTCGTGGTATTACTGAGAAGTTTAGTGGATTGAATAGCGAGCATATGAGGGTATCGTTTTATAGTATTAATAAATTGCGAGAATTCATTAGGGTGCATAAGGACCCTTTACCGCGTGACAAGAAGTCGAATGTTGTTTATAAGATCTCGTGTAAGAGTTGCGATGCAAGTTATGTGGGACAGACGTGTAGACAGCTGAGGTCAAGAATCATGGAACATAAGAACATCCGATGGAATATGTTTACTCGTCATGACGAAGCATCAATTACAAGAAGGTCATGATTTCGATTGGGGAATACTGGACGAGGAACCTCACTACAGGAAGAGATTGATTTCGGAGATGATATTCATCAGGAGACAAACGGATACATGGATCAACCTGCAAACGGATATGGAGGGATTTCCCAAGACCTACTTCCCGATCATAGACTATAAAGGCTTGAATTGTTGTCACGTCTAATCAGTCAGTGTCATTCGTACGCAGTAATAAGTCTTTCTGATGTGTTTATCGATTACTTTCCAACTTTCTTGTTCTTGGAATTGATTAACGTTTTAATATTACATTTTTCCATCTTGGAAAATTACTAGCTAAAAAACAAAAAGTGCTTATTGTCTACTACTCTTGATACTTATTATTTATTAAAATTGAATTGTTAGAAGTTTTTTGTAAAATGTAATTAATACAAATTCTTATTTAATTATTGAAATCTTTTGTAAAGGCGGCATTCTTGCAAGAATATATTGTGATTGTTTAATCACTATATTAAACATTTAATATTTAAACTTCAATTTAATTAAAGTTTAAAATTTAAAATAATAAAACTACAATTTAAATAAATCTACTAATAAATTCTCAAGAAAATTGTCTATGTTTATTATACAAATTTATCATGTATTATAGATTATATAATATTTATTTATCTAAATTTATATACGGGACGATATAGTAACTCTAATAACTTGCATAATACAGAACTAATAGCAGTGTGTATTTACATTACAAAACGTTATAACTACGTTTTCATCCGTAGTCATTAAACAAAGTCCATATAATAAATGTTACATGATTTCCCGCGTGTAGCCGCTATTCTCAGAAAGTTCGCTCCGCTATTCGCTCGCACCTAAAGGGCATCAAAGGCCTACGATATTAATCGCTCGCTACCCATTAGCAAATAGGCCCTGCGCGCAGAGGGAGCGTGCACGCGAGTCATTAACATTAATGTATCCTTTCTGCGTCGTTACTGACGCAATTGTCTACGCGTAAACTGTTTCGTACGTATTATTGTTTAACGCATTTCCGCGACATTAAAAGTCATCAAAAGTCGACGCATTTAAATGCGCGATAACGTCGATGTTAAAAACGCGAGTGAGCATGCGCGCGCGCGACAAGGAAGCGATAGATAATAAGTGGGCCAATTTTCTCATAACTCGAAGATTGGCCGATTAAAAAGCGATTCTTGCTCCTGACAACTGATGGCAATTAAAGCTTTAGAGAGAATAATCAAACTTTACGTCGGACGGAAAATTGCATGACCGCGAATAGTAGCTTATTAAAATTTACATAGCTTTCACGTTCAATGACATTTCTAGGACACAAACGTCATATGAATATGAGTCAATTAAATCTGTCATGTCAATTAATATTAAATAAGTTTATATAAAATATTGTTATAAAATATTGTTTTTCAAGTAATATTTCAACGCGCATTCAGTATTCGCTTAGATAATGAAAAGTTATCTAAAGATAAAATAAATTATACGTAAACATATCTTAGATAAGATAAAAACAATTTTATTTTCAATTTATTTAAATAAAAAATAAAATTATAAGTCGGTTCTAAATCTAAATAATTTTAAAATAAAATAATATTGTTTTTATAAGTAAAACAGTTTAGAATATAAAAACAATACATAAAAACAATACAATATATATTCATATTTTCATTTATAAATTTTTACTTCTTAACAATTACAGTTTTTCAAATATTCCATCTGATAAATTATTTGAAAATATATATTTTGTAATCTTAATTATCAATGGTTATCAAATTTTAATAATTATTATCTATTAAGTGAATATAATATAATATATTGTGCGGATTTATTTACTTATTAAGTATTTAATAATTCTGTGCGGAAATGAATCTAATAAAATCCTTTGTTACCTTTCTATGTTTATCGATTGATAAACACATTTACCTATACATATAGTGATAAATTATAGAATATACTTATCGTATAGCGCAACATACTTATCTTATCTATTTATGTTTTGAAAATCAGTTTATCTGATTAACAGAGACAATTCAATTACCCCCCATTCACTGAGAGAAAGGATTTTGTTAATTTAACAAACCAACAGTAGTTTAACCGGTGATCGGTAAATATGTGACAAATTTTATTGTGTGATTGCTGCTAGTCTGCTATACCAACCAATTATTAGTAACAGAAACAAACTATATAGAATCTAACCTAGAATCTAACTCTTTTGGATAGACTTTAGGTTTATTTGCATAGAATTCGTAAATGATCGTGGAGTCTTAAGTAGAAAACAGATCAAGCACAGTCTAATAGGGAGAATATTTGACTAGAATTGGTCAATTTCTTACGAGATTTCTTTGAGAGATCTTTGCGACTACAACTTTTATATATATATATATATATATATATATATATATATATATA
>NW_012130074.1:1859883-1864918 GCF_000143395.1 Atta cephalotes
TATATATATATATATATATATATATATATAAATTGTAGACGCAAAGATTTATATATATGAGTCTTTTATTTGCTAGTGATACTATTGATTATTTGTTACATTGACGAATTAATTTGTAATCGTAACAAATAGATCGTTTTTTTAAACAGATATCCCATTTGCTTTCCCTTGATTTGTTTCTATAACAAAATCATTTCTCTAAGTGTTTGAGAATAATTTGAACTGCAAGATTCAATAATTTTCAATTCAACATCCTTTTTTATATCATTAGGTAAATTGAGTTTATATAATTGAATATAATATATCTTCAACTGTTTTCACATTATAAGAAAGATATTTTGGGTAAAAATCAATTGTTACTTATTAACAACATAGAAATATGTGTACAACAAATAATTGAAAAACTTACTGCAACAGTAGATTTTGTGAAAATATGAATTAGTTCACTTTTCTTATTATTTTAACTTTTAGAGTTCATTTTCTCCGTTTTTTGTAATTTGTGAATTAATCCATTGTTGCTGTAAACACTCCAATTATTATTCCAAGTAAATTTACATTTTGTATTTCATGTTTTTCCTTTTCTTGTTATTTTATTAAATGATATAGTATAACAATTAAATAGAAAAGAGATAAGTGGCTAAACGTGTAATTTATTATTTAAAGTATTTCATTTGACTAAATTTAAATAATTCATTTGCTGAGAGACTGACGATATTGTTTATTAATATTTTACGATGTTGTGTAACATTGGATTCTTTATTTTTCCTAATAGTTGTTCATAATTCTTAATCATTGATTAATAAATTCATATTGGTTAATCAACATTTTTGTGACATTGATCCACATAATATCCAATGAGAGTAAAAAGTAAAACGAGAAATATTAATAAGATAGGAATAAATAAGAGAAAATATATAAGATATGTAAAAAAAACATAAGATTATCAGCGAAAAATAATACTGAACGAATGTCTCGATTTCTACACTGAAGAAAACATGTTAGGTCAGGAAAAAAGTTTCTTCGTAGTTAAAAAAAATTTTTTTTTAACTACAAAAAGTTTTTCATTTGTTGCGAAATTTTCGTTACAATTATATCATTCACTAGAGCAAAGTTTCAGCTTTAAGAATCTGTTTTTTAAGTTGCGGTCTAATGATTTTTATCGAAATTATGAATAATAAAAGTCAGAATGTTCCTTTACTTAACTCGCGAATAATTTAGGAACAAAAAATCATTAAAACATTAAAAAAAAATGATTTTGTAAAGAAAGCTTCAAGCTTTCACGATAGATAGTCGAACATTTTTTTTGGGCACGTGAGAGATTCTCAAAGAGAAAAGAAAATTTTTCAGGTCGTAGTTTTTTAAATGTAAAAATTAACCAAACTCACAGAAACTCAAAAGATATAGTAATTTTTTTAAAGTAGAGATTTCAAGCTTTAAAACTCTTTTTTTAAATTTAAATTTCATTTATTTTTGACGAAGATATTATATATACAGTTTTGAATTAAAAAATACGAAGAAACTTTTCTCCGATATATTAAAAAAAAATCAAAAAGTTTCAGTAAATTAATTATATAGTTAATTATAGTAAATTATAGTTAATTTTAATTATAGTTAATTTTTATTAATTATAGTTAATTTTAGTAAATTATGTGTTTGCATTGTAAAAACATTTTTTAAAATAAGAAATGAATGTAATGTTTATTTAAAGAATTATTCCCATATAAAAAGGAAATTATTTATTAATTATAACAAGTACTTTTTGTAATTTCAGTATATGGAAATTTAATTATTTTTTTTATTAATTAATGATTTTCCAATTGTATTTATTCATTTCAAATAAATAATTTTTCTGTTAAGTAAATTAACTTGTTAAAATTATTTTTTACAACATAATTAATATGTATTAAATTTTACTTTCTATCACACAACTACTAATTTTGAATATACCTAAAAATAAGAAAATGTAAACTTAAATTTTGGATATCATTTTACATTCTCTCTCTCTCTTTCTCTCTCTCTCTCTGTACCTTATTTATTTTCATTTTGGAATGCAATTTTGGACGTTCGACTTCAAGGCAACATTTTAATTTTCATTAAAACACGGGTGAAAAATCTCATAATGCTACGCCTTTTATTCTCCCCTGTATATGCTTTTCTACTAAATACTATCTATCTATCGGCCTGTGCCAGTGCCGCGTATTGCTGGCGAATGAGTGACTTTAATAAAGAATTTAGAAAAAAGAACCTTTTAAATGGAAAATACATTTCGAAATTAAAAGAATCTGTTTATTACAAATAAAAAGTTCTTTTTGTTTTTTTGTTGAATATATTAACTTTAATTACATATACATTTCATTAAATATAATAAATTATTTTTAAAAGATATTTATTTCATAACTTCATTTCTTTTTATTTCAGTAACTTATTTATTATTTTCATAACTTTGGAAAAGTGAACTTAAACAAATATTTATTAAAGTGTTACTTTTAAAATTAAAAAATCCTGGTTTAATATTTTAAAGATTCATTTACTAAATTTTAACAAATATTATATTGTAATATATTAAATCCGAATTAGATTCAAATAAATTAATAAGAAGTCGTTTTCTGACTTTGATGTTTCAATTTACCATAATTAAAAGATAAAGTTTTATAATTTAATTATTATGTATTTAAATCAAATTTAATTTTAGTAAATGTATTTACTAAAATTAAGAATTTTTTTTTTCAGTGTAAATATTTGGACACAATGTATTCTTTTGACAGCTGTCTATTTAACAGAACAGTATTTATGGCAGTTATATTATTATATATTTATATAGAATATATATTACTGATTATACTTGTATACAAATGTTAGAATATGGCAGCATACGGACGATTATACATGTCATGGCATTTTGCAGGCAATGTAACAATGTCGCTTTGCGTTGCGTCGCGTTGTGTCGGCATCGTGTCGTGTCGCGTTGCCTCGAATCAAACCAAGATCCACATTGTACTTAAGGCCATATAGCATAGTTTGCGTAGCTTCGTATGTATGGCGCGCAGTAGAATCATAGCCTGCATATATCAGGGTGCACATGTACCATGCAATCGGTTCATTCGCCCTCGCCTTCGTAAGGGGATGCGAACACTAGCAAACACTAACATGAATTCAGTTTTAGGGAGAGGACCCAATCTAAACTGGTTCATTTTATCCTGATATTCAAGATTCTGATATATGGATAAATTAGAAATCGCTAAATTATAAATTTTTATATATTATTACGTAAACATAAACAGATTAAGGATAGAAAAATATTCTTTATACAATTAATCTCGAGTAAAATTTAACAAAATGTTAATTTTATGGATGTCAAAATTTAAAAAATCTGTTAAATATAATATAATAAAAGAGTAAAGCAGTTTATAGTAACTTGTTATAAAATATATGGAATATTCTATTTTATATCTGTATTTATTCTCACATGTCATTATCCGTTACTTAATCGGATTGCGAATTATCTGCGACTGTATTTCCGTCTGTTTCCTTTATATGTCAACATGCATATATGTTTATTTATCCACATATCGTATATGCTTTCCATGTTTCATGTGAAAATGTATTCGGGTAATGAGAACTTGAGCATTCCCCGAAAGTCGAGTAATTACCTGGATGCGTCGTGTATCCATGTAACCGGATATCAATATCTCCAGTCTAAACTCATTGCTCCTCCGTCAAAAGTGAAGCTGAAGTGCTCTTTAAATGTATAATAATTTCTCGCAAGAGAATATTGCGCAATAGAAAATTATTAAAACGAGAAAAAGAAAGACAGAAATAGAGATAGAAATTAGGAATCATGTTATGTTAAAAAATGCATTCGTTATAGAAAGTCATGATCGAGTTATGAAAGGTCAGTTATATCTAATAAATAAATAGAGGAAAGGTTTCTATTATGAGATACCGAATTTATTTTGGGTAAATGCTAGAAATCTATGAACAGAATTTAAAAAAATAATAGGTAATTTTGAAAGAAATTTAATAAGCTTTAAGATAATGTTGGGTAAAATTTAATTCAAATTTTACTTTTTTTTATAAATTAAAGAAATGTAAAAAGTGAGCAAATCATAAAGTCAAAAAATTGTGCTCCTAGTATGAGATGTCCTGAGAAATCGATAATAAAACGCAAAGTACAACAGTATTGCAATTAAAAAACTTTATTTAATGTTTCTAAAATACAAATAAACATAGCACGTACAACATGTACGTGCAAAATGAATATGCGATGCATTGTATCTAGCTGACTCGTTTTTAGATAGTTGGAACCGAGCATCATAGAAACAGGCATTCGATTTGTTTATTTTGATTGTCCTTTTTATTATTGTATAATAACATTTATACTTTAGCAACGATTTTCATTATGGCATAGAAGTATAGGTTATTTCATATTAGAAATACTCTGGGTAGCTCATATTATAACTTCGCCTTATGGTTTTACGATCATCAAATTTAACTTTTGTAATCAACATATCACGTATTTTTCTTATTATTATTTCTTATTATTATTATTCGTATTAGTATAATCTTACTTTATCACCATATGAAGAATTTATTTATTATAAAATATTTATTTATTAAATAATAAACATTTAAAAGCTTATCTCAACGAAATTTGAAGATATCCAAATTCTAAAATCTTTTTTTGCATCGACTACAAACACATCTAATAATGAATTTTCCACTAAATAGTTTTCAATCCAAAAACAATAAATTCATGATGGAACCAATAGCGTTTTAGTTTAGCGGAAAATGTCGTTATCTTATATTAGGTGTCTATCTCATAATAGAGGGCTTTCCTCTAACAGTATTACAAATATTTATGGGAATTTTGAAGCTAAACAATCGTAACACATGGATATTTAAATGATCGGTGAAACAAAATTTTATCGCGTTCTACGAAACATCGCGCGACATCGATTTTATTACGCGGCCGATACAACTCGACAAGTAACGCGATATATATATATATATATATATATATATATATATATATATA
>NW_012130074.1:1864938-1872855 GCF_000143395.1 Atta cephalotes
CGCCATGAAAATAATGCTGGTTTTTCCCATACGGCCAGTTTTTCGTAAAGAGTACACACGATCGAATCGGATATTGGAATTTTCAATGTTCTGTCTAGGAAGGGGATAACTATGGAAGAACATAGTGCATCGAGGTGTAACGATCTGCGTGATTCATTCGCAGAACGCAGCGCGATTCAGATTCGGCATGTATGCATTGTTGCACATTAAACAATCTCGTTTCTTTCAGTATTATTCCTATTTGCATTTTATTAATCGTTAGCGAGATTGTTAGGCAAACCCTAATTTTAGGCACGCCTAATTTTACATTTGCCAATTCCACTTTTTACATTCGTTTTTTTTGTCGTTATGGAATGTAATGTAAACAAATACTGTATTTGATTACTACATTTGAGACATCTATGGGATGCTAGCAATGCGTAATTCATCCATTATGTAAATGAGAGATTCTGTATATGTATAAACTCTAGTATAACATCAGTGTACAAGCATATGATAAACACACTTGTTTGCTATTCAATTAGGGCTTCTATCTCAACATAGCAAACATATAAGAAGCTATTAAAAAAATTTAAGTTACTTTCACAGGCTTTGAATATAAGATCGATATAAAATATTTACTCTATTCGTTTTATAATGCTCTTTAAAGTATATGAAAAATTTATGCACGATTTAATATTTAATATTAAGAAGAAAATATTTGGGAGAGAAGCAAATCACTCTGTAAAACAGTCGCTATTGCCTATTTATTAGATTGTACTTGTTAAATTTCATGCGTGGATTAATAGTAATTCTGGTTTGTTAATCATTTTACAGAAAAAAATATATCTGCGGAAATAAAAATTTATATGGTTGTACTCTATGTACTCACTTAAAACACATAACTTTCTATTTATTAAATGGCAAAAATGGCAAAAACATGTTGGCTGAAAAAACTTGAAATATATTCATTAAAATTGAAAATTAGAAAAATAACCTAGTTGATTAAAAAGTTTTCACAAATGGAACGATAACATAGAAATATTTTAATTATATGTATCGTTGTGCGGTCGGCTGGCTTTATATGAGGTCCACTTAGTAAGCACTTTCGTTAAACTAAAATTAAGTGTGAAATATACGCATTAAGTATGCATATGTGCAAATTGAAAAGTCCGCATACAAATTGAATGCGCTTTATTTTCATTCGCAATACCTGCCCAAAAGATGAGCTCGGTTGAAAATTGTTCTAAAATTTTACTGCATTCAAAGTAATGCACTTTTTTATTGAATTTTTATTGCTCCTGCTCTGTTCCTATCCAATCGCACTTTATGTTAAAACATTTCGCAATATGTCGCTATTTTGACTATTCCACGAAAATGAGAAATATATCATTATATTACGAATATGTAAAACTAAACTATTGACGTAAAAACTAAATCGTTGCTTCATCTACAGTTCTTTTCACAATTGTATATTACGATTTAGTAGTTACTTTTAAATTATTATCGCGCGCACATGAATATAATCGTGATTGTTATTTTTTTAACAAATTAAATTATTAGTTTTAAATATTAAAGTGAATTGCTATAATATATTGTTTTGTTATTTTTATTATTATCCATCATATTATTCTTTTGTATAATTTATTTACAATTATTAAAGATATTATTTTATAAATAATAGTAAAACAAATAACCCTTTGAAGATCAAATATTTTTAACAAAATAATAACTTATAGAAGATCTTGCTTCTTAAAAGTTTTCGGGGATTGCTGAATTTAATTTTGGTCTTAGAATTTTAAAATTTAAATTAAAGAAAAATAATATGACTATTGTGAAACTCAATTTTCTTGGTATTTCTGAATTTGAATCTTGTCTGAAAATATCGAATTTCAAAAGGATAGTAACCTCTATGAAGGAATATCTAGTTTCACAGGGTTTATAATCAGAATTTCTGAATGCTAATCGTTTGCATATTTGAAAGTCACTTTAAAAATCAGTGCTAATCGTTTGCATATCATTGATGAGCTTCGAATAAAGGAAATCTTGATGTTATTTTGCAATTAAAAACTTTCTAAAACCGAATTATAGCAATCAAATAATTTAAAAAACATTTTGTTTGCCATATTGAATCTATCATTTAAAATTTTTATTTTTGATCTCAGATTCGAATAAAGCATTATTAAATTACCCAATAACCAAGTTTCATAAAAATTGAATGAGCAATTTATAAAATAAAAGGAAATAACCTCAAACGGAATCGCCAGGGCTAAATCAAAGGATTAAAAAAAAATAAAGCCAAATATATAAGAAGGGCAACGAACTAGAAATACAAAAACAAAACAAATTAAATTATAAAACTCTAACAATTACAATACAAACGTTTTGATACCGATCGGGTCATTCTCAATGTTAACAAAATTCTTAAAATTTATCGCTTAATAAAAATTATCCAAAAAATTATATAAATACATGTTAAATTCTGAAATGCTCTCCAAAAATGTAGTCGTTTAGTTCTTCTGTGGATCCCACGAATAGTAAGGGCATATTTTCTATATATTCTTATAAAAAATTGTCTTATTATAAAATGTTGTCCAAAGATAAAATTCTCATTGTCGTATAATATTAAAATTCCAGCAAGGTAGAAATAACCATAAAAGAATCTATAAAGAGATCTCAGAAAGTAACCATAACAATTTGAGTTCACATAATTGTGCAATTGTGTAATGAAAAAAAGATGTTTCATAATTACCGTATTCAATATTTTATTTCGAAGATTATTCAAATAAAAAATTTTGATTGATAATGTCGAAGCCAAGTTTTTCAATTATAAGGCGATTAAATTGATCAATGCTATCGTAGTTATTGATTCATACAGTTCAAATAACATCTAACAGATCTTTAATTAATTTTATCTTTTAATTCCTTATAGATATCACATACATTATTCAATCTACTAAAATATGTTCTTACTGGATCTGTGAAATGTTATATTTATTTATAATTTCATTAATTTGAGTTTTTAACTACTGAAATTTGTATGTATGATATAATTCTTACGGATCCATTACTTCAAATTAAAATACAAAATTCCGAAATTCGTGTATTTTATGGTGAAATAATTTAACGTACTGATACGATGCGCAGCAGCGGAATTGATAATTCGACACAATAACATATCCTTCATTGATTTGTAAAATACGGATATTTTCAAACAAATATTTATCACTAGACAATATTTAAAATAATTAATTAAAAAAAATAATTATATAATACTATTAAAAAAATAAATCACAAATATCAGAATGAAATAATTAATTTACAATTTTCATATTCTGTTATTTCAATTTTTAAATAAACTGATTTTTGTTGTTAAAGATCAAATGAAATATCTATTTTTCATTAAATAGTTGTCACTTAGATAAGTTGATGAATCGTGTATATATTTTTAATATAACATGCATACGATGTACATTTTTTCCTATCTTATTTTTTTCGCATATTATCGCATTGTAACGTATTATGCGTAGTTTTCGATATATTTATAAAAAGGACTGCCAGCATGCATTGCAATACTGATTAATTTATTGCTAGTTATAAAACGTTTGCAGTAAATTTTAACGATGCAACGACGGTTACATGACATAAAACGTCAGCATTGAAATTTTTAATCGTATTGGGCGTTCGTACTGAACGAATGTTAATTACTGAATTGTTTTACATATGACTTGCTAAATAATTGTAGTTTAATAACTGCACATATATTTATGAATATATTAAATATAAACAAAATGAGAAAAAAAGAGAGAAACAATTATATAAAAATATTGTTAAAATACTAGATTTTGCAATAAACATAATTAAATAAGTTATAAACATAACTAAATAAGTTAAATTTGTTATTGTCGTCGATACTTCAATTATATTGTACATTATGTTTATATACTCATCATTATTAAAAAAAAAAATTCTTTCGTCATGTACAAGATTTAATTCTTTGTTTTACAGCAGAATTAAAAATTAATTATTACGCTGTTATCCTGAGTCTTATACGTCTTTCACGATTTAATTTTATTTTTTGTAAATTTGTGTTGTGACGTTAGATTAAATAACAAAATAAAATCGCAACGGAGGAAACAGTTTTATGCTGCAGTTGGCTTGATGACATTTAGTTGCCTGTGCAATATAATATCTTTTTCTCGTCGTAAATTTCATGCAACTTCTCTTTACTCGGTATTATTGTGATATGTCGATAAAAAAAATATATCTACATGAAACACAGCGACTAAAATGTTACGCAGAGCAATAAGCAATAAGAGCTTATTTATATTAATAAGAGCAATAAGAGCTTGCGGGAATTTGCCTCACAATTTATAAAATAGCAAAAGGTAAATAATTAATATACAGGATGGACCATAGTATAACTGTCAATTCTCAAAATAAAATGAACAATATGAAATAACTTAAAAATTTATTTCTTGATACATAAATAGAAAATAGAATGTATATATGAGTATATTTGATAATGCGTTCAACAGCTCAGTGAACGCTCAATGATTCTTTATTATGATTGGTTTTTACAGTTATAGGCTTTCTACAATAAGCCATTATCTAAGCTTTAAATCTTAAGCCATAAAAAATTGACCAATCGACTGTGCTTAATCAATTTCTTAAGACTCAACGGCTTAAGATTTAAAACTTGGGTAATAGCTTATTGTAGAAAGCCCATTATATTGTTAGGTCCCTATTCTGTAACTCTTAATTAGCGAATAAAAATAATGCGTTACTTGTAACGTTATTATCGTTATAAATTATTTTTTTTTACAACCGATTAATAAGGGTATTTTTAAGGTATCTTTTTTTATAACAATAGTGAATTTTACAATTACTTTTTATAGTTTGAAACTTATTTATGACATTTTTTTGTGTATTCAATCTCAATCTCTGCCCTCTGGTCGGTATCATAATTTGTTCTTACTTCAAGATCGTTTTAAGTAATGTTTTAAGATGCTAATATGGCTCTATGATTGGTTTAAGATGATGTTTTAAGAATGCCATAAATCAATCACTGTGAAAGCTATATTAATATAAGAACAAGTTTTATAAATATCAGTCTTTAAGTTTAATGATGCATGTATAATATTCTATAAAATTTATTATGAAAAATATCCTCTCAGTCGGATTGTGTTTTTAGATCAAAAATTTAATCGGTGGTTTGTAAAATGTATATAAATTCATTTTGAAATATTATATGTACAAAGCTCGAACCAAAAAAACATTTTTCTTCTTAGTTGTGTTTTTACATATTAGTTTAGTGTGTCATTATTGTTTATTGATATTTGCTTTTATTAATATTTAAACAAAAGATATTGCAAAAATTTTTGGTTGATCTTGTTTTAGTATTAAAAAGATAACGCGCGAAAAAATAACGATAACGGTAATGAATTTTGAAAATCAGTAACTATTTGCTTTTTGACTCGGTAATTATAGATATAGTTACTTTTTTAAAAAGTAACTTTCCATTCCTTGCTCGATAGTGTCAGTGTATTGTTATTACGAAGTCTTTTTTTTATCATGTATACATAACTCGCAATAATGCTGCGCAACAACAATGTATAACGATATTATTACTGACATTAAGAGTTAAGTTCTATAATAGGCAAGCTGTAAGTATCATAATAAATTAACCAATCATAATCGATTATTTTTTATAGTCGATCATATTTAACTATTGATTCGCTCATTTCTTACAGTTTATGACTTGCGACCCTAATGTAGAACAGGTTTTACTGAATAGAACCTTTACAGATTCAGTAAAAAACTGAAAATAAAACTACTTGTATTAAAAAATCGTAATGAGTAGCACTGAAAACGAAAGTGCAGGTATAAGAGTACGTCTATACTATAATTTTTATATGAATCGATTTTGCGGAGTCCAAAAATAGCATTGTGTAAATACGCTATTAGGGATGGGAACGGAGAATGCGCGAACAGTTGCGTTTGCAACTCATCGCCGCCGTCTGTTCCGATGTTTCTCCCTTTGTTCGCCACTTCGCGCCACCTCGAATTCCCTCGGTACGCATAACTTACTCACGTCCCCGTTTCCCTATCGTGTTTCAGGAAGATGCGGGCACGGATCGCCCTGCGAGCAGCTCTGTTACGAACTCCACGATGGCATGTACGAGTGCGATTGCAGAGACGGCTACATACTTCATAAAAATGGATACAGCTGTGCTGGTGAGTGTGACTCGATTCGATCTTTATCCCGCTTTGCAATTCGCATTCATGACGGGCGACATCTTTGATTTCCCTAATAAAATTTTGCGTTGCACCGCGCCGGCAAAACTTTTTGATGCGACGCCCGTATTGTTTCCAAAGCGACGCTCCTGTCTGTCGCTGCTGTTGAATCCCTCACTTGATTCCCAGAGAGCTTTGTTCCAGGAGTATTCTTCAAGCGCGAATTGTTATTATCTCTGAACTGTTGGTAATATTTTTTTTTATAACGCTATTGCAGTTTCACTAGGTTGGAAATCCATCAAAAGTTTGAAAGTTTTAGAAATATGTTTCGATAATTTTTATAGGTTTTTAGTTTGCAGTTATCTCTATCTATATGGAATATCAACTCAAAAGCTTTACAGCAAAGGTATCTTTTATATACCTCGATTAAAATCACTATTATTAATAACATGTTGTATACAGAAGTTACGCATTTCGCGAATTATCTCATTTAGATCCATTATTAGAATGTCAATATTACGCGAACATTGCAGTTTATTTCATGAAGACGAGGAGCAGCCTAATACAGTAGGAAGTTTTCAGTTTACTTCATCAAGACAAGGAGCAGCCTAATACAGTAGGAAGTAAACTGCTATGTTGTCATTCTAATAATGGATCACGAAATATTGTCATTCTAATAATGGATCTGAACACTAAGATAGCTTGCAAAACGCTTAGCTTCTTTATAGTAGCCGTGGAAGTCTCAATAGCATTAACATATTGTATATTGATTATTTTTTTATTTAGTGGCATTTGGAAATGTTATGGATGTGGATTTAGTCACAATTTTTTGAAAAAAAAAAACAAATAGAAATCACACAAACAAATATTAAACGACATGAGCGCGTTAAGTAGTTTATTATAATGATATTTTTAAAAATAATGAAGATTAATTAATATATATTAATATAACGCTTTTTTATTATGGGTTTTCGAATAAAATTGCATATTTAAAGATTCATAAAGAATAGTTATTGAAAAAGAATGAAAACAATATCCATTTTAGATCAATTTATATCTTCTTCCGGCTGGGATATAAAAACACCCTGTTATTCTCGAGTTAATAAATATAGAACAATTTAGCCTTTATAACTATGTCCAACATTTCCACTTTAGCTTTTATAACACTCAATCAAAGTTTTTAGCTGTTCATTAATCGAAAAAAAAATTTTCGATATATTTTTTAATTTATATTCTGTTCTATCGGACATAGGTGTGAATGGGGGGACTGTAAACACTTAAAGAAAAAATTAAATAATGATGATTATTTATTAATTAATAGATCTTTATTCAAAAAATACTTTTATTAATAATTATTTAGCTTTAAATTTATTAAAGTTATTAATATTCATATGTCATCAATATAATTTATAATTTTAAAAAGCAATATAAACAACGTAAACTATACATAATTTAAAAAAAATAAAACCTATCGTTTGGAGTTACCTGCCATGCGGAGCAAATCAATTTCATTTTTTGTTTAAATTATAATTTATATTAATAATATATTAATTTAATAATATATTAATTTATATTAATATTAATTATTTTAGTTTAAAGCTAATATTGTTTGAATAAAAATTTTTATAATTAAATAATCATTGACTATGTGTCCTTATTTTTTCCTTAGCTATTCGCACTTCTTGCATTCTCTCTCTGTCT
>NW_012130074.1:1874565-1881824 GCF_000143395.1 Atta cephalotes
CAAAACATGTAATAGCATTTACCTTAAACGGCGTGTTCTACAGTTACGTATAGTGCCACTAAATGTATATCGGATTATCACTGGATGCAAGAAATGAGAGCTTATCACTACTCATACTACAACAGTATTCAGACCGTGTTTATCCCGTGTTCGTAATTTCCACTTCTTTTATACGTAAT
Organism: Atta cephalotes; assembly: GCF_000143395.1. Lineage (NCBI taxonomy): Eukaryota > Metazoa > Arthropoda > Insecta > Hymenoptera > Formicidae > Atta > Atta cephalotes. The sequence goes on from NW_012130074.1 coordinate 1,874,745, forward strand.
GATGCACTGAAAAAATTTGACGAAATTTGAATAAATATTTAGATAGTACCGATGGGACCATTTGCTTACAGAAAATAAATATTTATTCGATTTAAAAAAATAATATTTAAATTAAGTATAATTTTTTTAATTGAACAACTATTTCTTCACTGTAAGTAAATGATTCCATTGATACTAGCTAAACAAATTATTTATTCAAATTTTCTAATTTTTTTTTAGTGTAGGTATGAAAAAATTAATTTACTTTAACGTATAGTGCAAAAAGAATTTTATATAATTTTTTTCACATCATAATTCAATATGAATGTCATAGGAAAATAAGAATATGTTTTCAAGTCAAAAATTTTAAACCAAATTATTCTTATATATACATACAAGGTGAAAAAAAAATTAGTTATTTAATTATTAAAAAATATAAAAGTTAAATAAATGTCATAATTTTTTGTTGATATTTTTAATTATTTATAGAAATAATATTACGTGTAAAATTTATTTATCGCACCATCGAAAAATTACGAGGTGAAAAGCTTGTGCACTGGCAAATTTATCTCGACAATCTCAAGTTCAAACTGTTTACAGACAAACTGTGCCATACCCGTATTAAAGGTAATATCTCATTTCGCGTGGAATTGCACGGAATATATTTTGTGTCGGGCTTATGAAATACGAAGAGAAGGCATTGTGAAAGAAAAATACGGTAAAATTATCCATAAATCATAAAGAATTTTGGGGACAGTTATGATTTATCGTTAGTTTAATCTTACGTAAAGGTTTTTGTGTCATGCAAAAGTATTTCGAACCGAGCGTTATCTATATAAATATGACACGCATAAAATGCGTAACATTCACGCAAAATAAATTACCTATAAGTAAGATCATTTTTTATTTTAACAAGTATGAGGGTTTGTTTTTTTTTCTAATTTCTCTGCAAGACACGAAAAAATATAGTTAATCTTGTAGTTAACATTTCTTGTTATTTTTTATATTATATTTTTACGCATTTTTGTTTTAAATAAAGAAATAATATATTTTTAAAAAACTTTTAGAAGTAATTTAATAATACAAAATAAAATAGTAAGGAGCATACAGCCAACTACGCAAGTCAACTACGCCGTGGCTGTGTATGCTCCTTAGTTATTATTTATGTTTTTTATGTTGTAAAAGATTATTTTTTAAAGAATTATGTTTTAAAGAATGTGAAATCAGTGAGATATTAAAATAATTCATGCTTTTAGTTACACTCGCACTTTTACTTCATGTATTTAAGTAAAATGTAAGCGACGTCCCCATCGAATCTACAGAGTATCTACATTGCATTCGATGCAACTGTTGCAACAAAATTACGCGATTCCGTTTACCCAATAGATGTTTTTCTCACGAGTGAACGCGACAGGAAATTTGGTAGGAAGTTCGCCGACGATCACTTCCGTTAATTGCTTTCCTATTGATTGTTCACGAAATTTTATTATTACAGTTATTCTGTTCACGATCATAATGCTTATCTTAGCACATTTGCAACCATAAATAATTTTTCTCTATTATTCATTATTTCCCTTTTTTTTAAGAATTTAGAAAAACGAACATAATTTTCAAAATATATTATACATTTCGATTAGTCTATCGAAAATGTCTATTATTTTTAAAAGCAAGATTTATATGAATCATAATAGACAATGAAAATATTATAGTCAACATAAGAAAATTACATAAGAACAAAAATCTTGTAAGATTATGACGTTCGTTAATTGCTATATTGGAATACGATAAAGACTAGAATAATAAAGAAATTACGTTACTTATAATACATTTATTCCCGATTTATTACATTACGCGAAATGTAACTTGTAGTTAATGAATGATAACGGCTTCAATCAAAGAGTTTTTAATAGAGAATATATTGCACAATTAATGCAGCTCGAAAAAAAGAACTTATAATATCCGTTCGATTTTGATTATTCTGAAACTCCATTATTAGATCGAAAATGTATCTAAATTGTATTTTATATACAATTGAAACATTTTATCTATCATTTTATTTTAATTATCAAATGCAATAATTATAAATTTCAATATTTTATTGGTTTTACTATTTATTAAAAACATCATCGAGTAACACAATAAATTCAGTTTCATCGAATTTTTATTCGGCAATTTCCTTTTTCCGTTTGCTGAATCTAATCGTGTGATCTAACTAACATGAATGTTGTATCCTCGTTCCTCTGTTCGGATCTCTCCTTCGGATTTAATTTCGCGGCTAGTAAAACTCCTACATCTTTTATTTTTACTTCGTCCAGCTCTTGCACGTTGAATCTGATGCCATTGTGAATACTTTTTTCTCCGCTGCCGAATCCAAATCGATCCGCTGTCTTGTGCTAATTGTGCTTCCGCCAATACGGCAAGTGATTCTACTCTTGATTTTGATTCTCAATCTGGTGATCTCCACCCGTAGTAAATCGGATAAATCAATTTCTTCTTATTCCTAGCTCTAAATCCTTCCTCTGGAATCCGCTAATTCTGGGGATGATAGAATCTCAACATCTTCCATCTCCACAGATTCGATATTTTGATTACATTGACTCTATTATTAACTTTAACTGTCTCATTTGGTAAACTCTTTTTACATGAATTTACCTTTACAGTAATACCAATATGAATGTTTTCTGTTATCATATTCATCATGCATCCAGATTGTTCCTCTCTATTGTATTAATTTTGCTTTCTTCTATTTCTGTAGATTTCGCGAACTTAATTGTCCCATTGATTTTATCATTATAAACATAATTCTTAACTTATAAGAGTTTTATCACAGGTAAACCCGCTAAGTCGATTTCTTGAGATCTATCTCGGCATTCAAGCGAACATGAATTTCGGTAATCTTGCTAATAACTTCTGCTAGATCGGCTTCTTGACTTGCAATGTCAACGACTTTATGGGAATAATTATCTACGATTTGGAGCTGAAATTAACTGGGTATTTTGCAATTGAATTATCTATTGATTTATTTATTTTAATTATATTTATTTTATTTTTGTTTCATTTTAATTTTTATGTTTGTTTCTCATTTTATGTTTAGTAAATCTAACAAATAAATTTATAACAGACGATTAGTATGTGAAACGTTTCATATAAATAATCGTCAATTTAATGGACAGAATATGCAAATTGATACAGAGCTTTAAACTACGCTTCATAGAGATTCTCAATATATTATAATATAATATTGTTTATTGTTTTTTGAATTGATTGATATATAGGAATCTTTTCTTTGTTTCATTATACGAGATACAGTTATTATTTGACTAAATTTGGACGAATATAGCTCTTAATTTTTTGTTAATTTTAATTTTGTGACGATTGTTGAATATTTTCTTTATTAATCTATTTAAACGATGTTTTAAACTATATGGGATTGCTGCCGTTATGGTGAGATGAGCATTGTTATTATAATATATGGATGGAAATCTTTTTTCCATCCATTTTTTAAATATGTTGCAATTTATTCTTTTTTATCAAAATTCTATAGTTTGAGACTCACTCAGCCTTGCAACTGTGTTGGTATACCTAACATTTGATAATGTTAAGGATGGACGTGAGGATGGATCTCGCTATATCGTAGCGGCAATTGCATAATAAGAATTTTGAAACTATTATTTACGATACATGATTCAACATTGTTTAAAATTTGATCAGCTAGAATGTGATAATTTGAAAATTTTTTTGTGCTAATGGCTCAAAACGGAGCAGATCAAAACAGAATTAATTCTTATTTTATGTAATCTGGTATATTAAGTTTTTTTCTTATACATAATAGATGTAGATTCTAGCGCCGACTCCTAATATCTAGTGATTATATATTTTATTATTTTAATAATATATTTTAATAATATATTTTAATAATATATTTTATTATTTTAATAAATCTTTTCGTATTATATTCCAGACAACACTACGATAAAAATTCGGAAACATCTTAAAAATGACATTAAGACATAAAAGTGTTATTAAGATGACTTTTACACATTATATCATGTCTTGTGTCCCAGTTTTGGATATGTACTTGAGATTCCGTAAAAAGCATTATTCCATTTATAGTATAATCGAGTAATTAAAATATTAAAATTCAGTGTGTTAAATGTAAGTTGAAATCTAATATTGATAATGTTGTTGAGAGAGCACATTAATTATATATTCTTTTTAATGAGAAATGAAAAAGATTATTTAATTATTTTCAACAATTTTTCAATTTTTTCAACAAAATAAAAATTATTGACAGTAATATTGATGTCGACTATTGTATGCTTGCAACAGCAGTTAAGTTTATTATTGCGTGTCGCAGTGACCAAGAATATCATAAATAAATTAATTAATTAATGATATGATAGTACGTATCTCTTAGAATATTTATTAAACTGTATTAAAAATGAAACATTATTTGGAATCAATAAGTGATTGCTAATAATTGTTTACGAGATTATTTGATGAAAGTGTTGAAAAATATATACTGACTGATTGACAATTAGCCTCTTCCTCTTTTATCTTTTCTTTATTTTTCTCTCTTTCTCATAATTAAAATATGTACCTATCATTAAGATATATATTCTTCTATTAAAAAATAGATTGTTGAATAATTGTTACTAAAAAGTGGTTACAAATATTATAAATATATTTAAAAAATGCATGGTATTGAAGCTTATTATTTGTGCAAATACAAATAAACATGTTTGCACATTTTAATTACATTTATGCAATTAATCAACAAAAAAAATCATTTTATAAATATGTGTACATATTTTGCTATAATGAGACAATATAAATGAATTAATTTATCACGTTCTAAGCTGATAGAATCTATTTTTTTAAATGATTTCTTATAAGAAATAAAAAAATTATATGTGAAAAATAAAATATATTCATTTATACTTATATTATTCATCAAAATAATACTAAATCTTGTGATAATTTAGTATTCAATATATGTATTTAGTATTCATGATTTAGTGTCAACCTAATATAAATGAAACGACTGTACCACATATTTAATATGTATATTGGATTACACACGAGGAACTAATGTTCCTTGGCTTACATTGGCATTTCCTTCTTACATCAATCAAACATATTTATTGTTTAATTTATTTGGAGAGTCTTATTTTGTATTTTTAATTTTATTGTTAAATCATCTGATTTTTTTTATCTTTTTTCTGTTTTATTTTTCTGTGTTTTTTATCTTTCTTATTTCTCTTTCATTTTTTAAAAATCTTATAAGCAATTATTGTAAGCCATTATTCCGATTATTATTGTCTTTTTTTGGGACAAATATTAATTTTAGAATTAATGAAAAAACATTTATTGAAAAGAATGAAATCCTCTTTCATATTTAAACATTGTATAATAGACATAGTCAATTCATATAATATTTAAAATTACTTCTGGGAATTCGAATTTAATTTAAGAAAACTTAGATTTAATTCTGGTTTTACAGCGAAAATTACATTTTTATTTAATCAATTTTATTAACAAAAGTTGCTAACGGCTTTTTAAAAAACATTAATCACAATAAATTTTAAATTAATAATTTTGCTTGTTTATTTCCCGATATTAAAAATAAGAACTGCTACATCTTATAAGAAACTTAAAAATAAATATTGGTCAAATTAATTTTTTAGCTAATTTGTTTTAATTTATCCATATGTATTTGTAAAAATACTCGTGAATAATTACTAATCGCGTACTGACTAATTATCAATAAAAATCTTTTGCGCTACACTATGGTACAACCAAGAAGATGGATTCGAATTGTAATTTGGAATATTTTAGTCAAGTTAGCACTTCCCTCAATGAAAATTCAAATAAGATCTATATTCAAATTAAGATGTGCTAATTAGATGTCAATTTAATGACATTCTATTCCTGATTTTAATGCTCAAGTTATTTAGCAGGAATCCATTTAAATGAGTTAAATGTATGTGAAATTGAAAATCTAATTCAAAATACAAACAAAAAAAAATTTTGAATTGATTCGACTATATTAATTATCATGATTCAAGTGAGATACTACAGTGGTATGCCGCAAGCAATATCACAAATCAGATTAGACGTGATGAGACAGCAGGTACTCATTGCCAATGCCCAACAGTCTAGACAGTTTAGTCAGAGACTCTAGACAATTCAGGAAATGGGATTCAACTTCTCGTCGCACTAAACTACTAAGGTAACTTAAGGTACAATTTATACGACGACACCATAGATGGTGAATTATATAATTGAAAGACAAGAGGAGGACAAAAAATCAATCGATTGAACTTTTATTAATTCGAAGATTAAACCGTTGATCAAAGACAGAGGATGTTTTCAATCAATTTGTCAATAATTTACAATAAATTATTTAATCTCTTCAGTATATTATATATAATGTATGCTAAAGAAGACATCATCCGTTGAAATTATTTACTTCTATCGACATTACCCTAACAGCATAAGACATCCTCAGGATTCTGAATATGTCCCAAGACATCCTGGGCATTTTAAGGACATTCATACCTCCACTGGCTGTCCTGAGGTTATCCTTAGGATATTATTTTCGGGACATCTTTGGGATAGCTTCAGGATGTCCTTGTGGGACAGCCTCAAAAGGTCGTTTGAACATCCTTCAGATAAAATATAGGAATTATTGTAGTGTGTTCCGATTGTGGATGATCAGAAATAATTTGTACATATATATATTTGATTTATTTCTAAAAGTAATGATTTCTTTAATATTCGTATCAATGCTTTAATTACGATTAATTTTATTGTCCATTAATAATTGCATCTTAATTCCTTATTTAATTTATATTGTATATTATTGTTTCTAATGGGAAAAATTCCATATATAGTACAATTCAATATTCTTTTTTTCCATCTGTTTCGCATATCATATACTCAATATAGCATTCGTCATTTTTGAAATCACACATAAACTATTGAAAGTTTAAAATGCAATATCCAATTCTCGCACATATTGAAAATTTATTGTTGCTGTAAATTAAACATGTTATAAAATGATATATATATATATATATATATATATATATATGTTTG
>NW_012130074.1:1882255-1888709 GCF_000143395.1 Atta cephalotes
TACATTAATTAAAAGAATCAGTTTTAAATATTTCAATGGAATGTGTTAACTTGATCATGTACTAACAACAAAACATATTAAATACACTTATATATACATAAATTAAGTTAGTTTTTATTATCTAAAAATTAAGAGTGCAGTGTAAAAAATTTAGAGGAAATAGGCACAACACAGAAGCGTTAGGACTATGTGGCTCAGTGGCAGGACGGAAGTCTACCAACTCGAAGGAGAGAGAGAGAGAGAGAGAGTGAGAGACTAGGCCTTGAGACTTGGAACGTTTTGATATTTTTCTCGTATTGTCGCTTATTTCTTATAGTAATTTGATCACGTTTACGATTGACCACCATCTCTTCACAACATTTGAACAATGGAAAATACTTTCTAAGCACCAGTTTCTGTGAGTGGATATGGTCATTTTATTTTACTTTTAATACATCCTGAAATAGTCCTGAAATAATCCTGAAAATTCTAAAATAGTCCTGAATATATCCTAAATTAATCTCTGATAATACCACAATGAACGTCCTTGTATACGGATGTATGTAGAACATAATGAAGTGCTCATTTCATAATCCTGATGACGTCCTTGGACTACAATAGGACGTCCTGTGGACGTCTCGTTTAGCCGGCAGGACAGCCACAGGATGTCCATAGGATATTCCTGTGTTATTAGGACTAAGATCAGAAGTCCATAATGTATATGTTGATAAAATAATCAAACAAAATTTTGAAAAAATTAATTGTTTAGTATGAATTTCTTATTAAAGTGCTCTTGAATTGAATTAAAAAAAATTTGTTTAACATGGTTTCAATGAAATCAGATTTAAAGCCGCGCGAACAAGCACATCACGAATATTACGAGTTTACGAATATTACGAGACTGATGTCACTTCCTGTCACTTGACATAAGATGATCGAACAATATCTCAATAATCTCATTTCATCAGATATATCAGAAATGCGACTGCCAACTTGAACTAGGATATCAATCAAATGAGCTTTGAGAAAAATCTTTCAGTCTGATTACTTGAGCACTTCCGAAACTATAAGATGCGACGCGACGAAGCAGAAATGGTTCGTTTATTTAATTAAATGGTGGTCGATGGTGATGAGTTAGCTCCCCTGTCGTTGGGTTTTTATAACATTGGGTTACTAGGCCCTCCCACCTCGTCAAGCTCGTACCTAGGGGAAGAAAAGTGCCGTCGGCGAAAAGCCGTGTAATTATCGGTTCACCTTTAAAAATAAATATCGAACACATGCCAGTTTGTTACCACTGCGAAACCACTGTTCAATTCAAATATGTGCGAATTAAGTTCTAGCAAAGTATTCAATGCACAAAATAAATAAAATGACTCATTGTATTAATTATTGATTATTAATAAAAGTCTGATATATGATTTATCGTTGATCACTTGATCTGGTGATTACATTGTGCTGTTAATCGAAAAATAGAAAGCAAATTATATTGGGTTGTCCGGAAAGTTCGTGCCGATTTTGAAGGAAAATTGAAATGCAAAAGATTTAAATTTTAGTATACATTTATTAAATTATATAGGTTAGTCGGCACTTTCCGGACAACCCAATATTTTAACAGACGAGAAGATTAATGCACCATACAAGAGAAATTCGAATCTAATAACAATAAACATTTCATAAAAAAATAATTGTTGCCTAGATATCACGAAATGATAAGTTATAACACTGACTCTCCATCGTTCGCCATTTCTACATCAAAGTAATAAATCACTTGAAACATATACTTCGATAAAGAGTTATTGTTTTAGTTTTACCCTTATGAATTGTGAATTACGCAGAGTAATAATCATTTATTGCAACAATCATAAGATATTATATTTTTTATTCTCTTTTACCGTCTATCATGATTGCATCTTGTATTTAATACATTGATACACAAATCTTAGTTTGAATATCAATAAGTAAATGAAAGCATGGTGATTTGTGATCTCACACAATGAGCACTGTACGCAAAAACAAATAGGAAGACCGTGTATCGATTTATCATCCTAAAATGTTATTATTACTTTAATGATTTAAATTCACTACGTTAATTACTGTATAATACTTTATACTCATACTACTCTAAATAATGTGATTTATAAAACTGAATTAATTGCTAGTTATGACTTAATGGACCACGAACTGTTTAAAATTAAATAATCGAAATTTAAATACTATACACAATACAATGTCAAATAAATAATCTTGTGATATATACATGCATTATTAATAAACAAAATATATATAACATTAAGTAATAGATTTTCTGTGTCAATCGATTTATTATTTCACGTACACTTCTTCGTATGTTCCATATAAGAATATGTATTAAATACAAAAGTAATAAATAAATTATAATTTATATTGAAGAGAAATTTAATGTGAAAAACGTTTATTAAGAAAGAACTTATATTTAGAAAAGATCATAAATCATATTACTTCATATTTTTATTTGAAATAGATATAACTTACACAAGATTTTTTTTAATAAAAAGTTGATGCACTGAAACTCTTAATGCTTAATTGTATAATCTGATTTTCTGACTGATTATTATTAATTGTTAGAGAAAAATAATCATGTTTTACGATAAATAATACACAAAATGAGTCGCGCCTATCTACTCGTTCGAATATCTGTATTACGCGGTCGGCAGTCTTGCCAGTTCTATAATTGATTATAAGCCTTAAGAAATTACAAGCCAATCCCAGATGAATATGACACAAAAATAATCGACTATGATTGGACGGTTTACAACTTACCATATTATAAAACAAGTTTTAGCGACGTATGACAAAAATAAACATTAAAGTTTCCGATTTGTAAAAATATTTCATAAAATATTTCATAAAATTTCCTAAATACATAATACATTTCATGTAATAAATTTCATGTTTAATACTTTATCACATACAATTAGTTATTGATTTATATTGTACAATATAAAACTTAGTTGTCATTCTGAAAACATCTAAAGCTTCTTCTCTGATGTAACAATCTCAATAATGAATTTTTTATTACAAAAAACCATACAGGATCGCAGAATAATTAGTTATTAAACTCTCGCATAGAAACAGAATGGACCAAACAGAATAGAAAAGTCCTCTACCATTTTGCAATTTTCGCATTTGGTCGACGAGATATTAATTTCTAAATATTGCCGAATAAGCTCGTATTCGCCCGTTCGACCGTTAACTATTGCGAAAATTGCAAAATGGAGGAGATCGGTATATTCTACCTGCACACGAGCGATAGTTAACGAGATATTAATTAATAAAGATTTCCGAATGAGCGTATGTCCACTCGATTGTGAAAATTGCAAAATAGAGGACTTTTCTACTCAGTTTAGTCCATTTTTTTTCTTAATGTAAAAGTTTAATCATTAATTGTCAGATACTTTGTATACACATCTAGTATATGAATCAAGAATTCTAAATTTAAAAAAAAAGTGAAATTTTAAGTAAATAATTAAAGTAAATAATTAAATAATTACATCTCTCATTTTTAATTTATTGCAATTAACTTTATACTTTTATAACAATTAATACAAAAAATAATAAATTAGCAATTCTTTAACTACAAGTAATTTCATTACTCATTCAACAGTAAAATTATTTATGAACAAAGTTTTTAAAAATACAATTTTATATACTCATAAAATTAATGAATATTTTTTTCTAATTACTTTTTAATTGATCCGCAATACAATATATATTTATTAAATTTTGTGTTCTATGAAATTATGACATTACACATGTATGATAAATTAGTTTTTTCGGTAAGTTCCGACATTAATATCGACGGTAATTAGCAAGTTTTATCATGTAAATGTATGATTAATCATCATTAATTTTATCATTATTAATCATCATTAATTCCATTATAGATATTCAATATCATTTTCTTTGGTTGATTGACTGCATAATTAGTCAATAGATTATCATTTACCTAATGGTAAATAGTTTGGCACTGATATGTTTAATAATGTTCTAATTTTAAACATATTAAATATACTACATATTAGATATTACTATCTAATTCCATTAAATCTTTTTTCAAAATTTTTTAATTGGGCAATAATTTTCCGTTTTTAATATTATATAAACTTTTTATTTATTAACCTTCATAATCATATCTCCTGAGAATTTTATGTTGGTCATATAGAAGACAAAATGACCCCAACATTTTAATTGATTGCCGTATTTATAGCATTATAGCTTTTGTTCTTTAAAATCATAAAAATTACTGAAATGACTTTAAACATTATAGAAATGCAGTGGCTTTTTAATTTTAACATATTTAAAAAAATGACGTCCAAGGAATAATATATGATTGAAGGCACAAAAAGGATATTTTAAATTACGGATAAATGGTAATTTAAGTCATTCTAAAAAAAACCTTAAAATTATAAAATCTCATACTTTTTTGGAGTCTCCTGGACTCCCAGTGATGAATTTAAGAAATCAATGAATTAATGTTTTTCTTGTTTTATTTAATTTTTTGCATTATTTAAAAAAATAAATTAGAGATCCAAAAATACGAGTTATGGTAGGTGAAGCGATTTTTAATGGGTTATGAAAAATTTTGGAACAATAAATTACACTTTGTTATTTCACGTAACAATATAAACTTACGCGTGTGAGCTTTTTCACGATTTCATACATGTGTATAGTTAAATAGTCAACGATGGTATTGGAATAAAAAAATTTTGAAATAAACAACTACAATTAAGCTCTTTTTACTTGAAAACTTGTGCTAAGATCAAATCAACAGAAATCAACAGAAATAAGAAACAAATTTTTTATTTTTTACACATATCTCATGCATCTGAAAAATAGATTTATAAAAATATATTCAATAAGAAGTAAAAAGTAAAAAAAAATGATATAAATAAATAATTTATTTATTCTCCCTTCCTTCTCGCTTTTTTATATTTAAAATTAGAAAGACTGTGGATGTTTGCCTGTTTAGAATCTATATCGCTATCCATAAGTTTGAAAAGATATCTATTATAGACCATGACATTAGCAATTTTTCATATATTTTAGACTAATATACTTAAAATGTCATTATGGTATTTTAGTAATTTCAAATGACAATATATTTTCATATACATATTAGGATTTATTTTGAATAAGCAAAATGTCCGTGAAACATAACAATAAAGACATCGCGTAATGACTGAAAATTAAATGATGACGATGAGTTTTTTTTTATAAAAAAGTGGAAAGGAAAGAGATAATAAAATGTGTATCATTTCATAAAATTGACTTTCTGAAAGTTTTCTTAATCAGAGCGATCAAAAGTTCGAGTATTAATAAAGTTTTTTCGAAAACTTGGGAAAATTCACGTATGACAGATCGATATTGCCGCGATTAACATGATTTTCTAGGGATTACCCAAGGAACATGGAATATTTGCGAAATAGACATTGATATAGTACACTATTGTACTACTAGAATTAGAAATGTTTACGATTAATCGATGATAGTGAATATAAATGCGTATTTATTACAAAAGTAACAATTTTTTAATTCATTTAAATTCGAATTAATGACTTTTACAAAATTCAATTTACAAAATATTAAATTAAAATTAGAGTCTTAACGTTAATAATATTAATAACATTAATTCCATTATTGAGCTAAATTATTATATTTGTTTATTATATTGAATTATTTGTTATTATATTGAATTGTTATATTGTTATATTGTTATTATATGGAATTGTTATATTTGTTATTATATTGTTATTATATATTACTATGCTTCAATAATCACGTTCGATTTATTTGATATTTTTTGTACAATTGTTATCCAATATTTTGTGAGCCTTTTCTTTTATATTAAACATTAAATTCTCTTTAATTCATGATTTATTTTCCTAATAAAATTAAATTTTTAGAAATAACTACGGCTGACAATAAGTCGTATTATGGATAATTAAATCTTCTTAAACTGCCCAAGGATAACTTCTACATAATTCCATTACGCTGGCTTTAATATTTAAGTTAATACAAATTTACATGATAACGCTATACAATTAGTATCACTGATTAAAATGTCAGCGTTATCTTACTTTTATTTTATAAAAATTGCAATAAAAACTTAATAAGTTGTATTTTCTAATATTTATCTTATTTCAAGTTTTATTGAATTTTTTTTTCTTTTGTTTTCTTATCTTTTTTGTTATCTTTTTATTATTGTAATAAAAATTATTTCTTATCATTGTATTTTTTAATTTTTATGAACTTCTTTTTTCTTATTTTTCTTATTTTATTATTATAATTATTTTTATTAATTTTTATTTTATATCTTTGTTTCTTTTTATTTTTTATCGCCTTTGTTTCTTTCTTCTTTTTACTTCAATTTTCTTTTTTTTATATTCTTAGAAAATTTGCTCAAGAATATTAATAAGCGCCTTTATCTCTCTCTCTC
>NW_012130074.1:1891728-1894931 GCF_000143395.1 Atta cephalotes
CCCTCTCCCTCTCTCTTTTTCCCTATTCCCTTCCCTTCCCCCTCTTTCCCCCTCTCTCTCTATGTCTCTCTTTCTCTCTTCTCTATGCACATAGACGATGTAAGCGAGTTTCGGTCAGCGTTCAAGGAACTCGAGGAGCGCTATCCACTACCCTACCAACATAACTACTCGTGTACCGTACACGTGGAACTCATGTGTGACCAATGGATAAGTTCTTAACGACCCTTCACCTCGGTTCCGCCGCCATCGCCGCCGCTGTCGCGCCAGTTGCATGTGCAGTGAACTGGTCATGCTGTGCAACAGTTCGTGGGATCTTAGTGAATTTAGCATAAAGATCGAAATTGATAAAAGAGAAAACTATGATATTAAGAGAAATCCCACTTCGTTTATAATATTTTATGAAATTTTGACGTCGCTAAATATATTAATCTGCACTGCATATTACATATAGATAGAATCCATATTGCCTTTTCCCTTATAACTTCAATAAATTCAATTTTCGATATTGTGAATACGTAGAACTTGTACCGACTGTAGCGTATCGTTTGTTTGCATAAGTAAACGCAAGAGTCGTGTACAGACGAATCTGAATTCAACGAAATTATACCAATTTCAATTAATGGCTCATTTAACTTATTGCCATGTTAAATTATATTTTAAATTATAGATGTAATATGACGAACGCGCTTCGTTAATATTTTATTTCCTTTTTGAATTAATAGAGCAATTTGTTATCAAATGGGATGGAAAAACTGCATTTTCACGGTACGCTGTAATGAATAATTAGTTAGCGTCTGGTTTTGATAGGTAGATAAAGTGATTTGAAGATTGAAGTTAAGATTGAATTAAAGATTAAGGCATAAAAATTCGTAACTGTTTTTTGTTGAATAATTATTCGTAAAATCTTGTTTCTTATTTGATGTTTTAATCTTTTTATGCATATTTAATATTTTGGATTTTATTTTAAAATTTTAACACTATTAGAACGACACGCGGGACTCAATCACGGTTCAAAGTAAATCTGGCTTTCTAAGAGGACAGTTGTCACACATGAAAGTAAAATTACTTGTAATTAACTATGCTTATACATGAAAAGTCACAAAAATCTAAAGTTCTATGTACAAATTCAAATTAACTATCAGGAAAAAAACTATCAGATGAATAAAAAATGACATAGTGATTCTAGTGTTAAATGTTTCAATAATAACTAATTGTTAAATAAACAAAATTTAGTTTTTTGATAAATTGATAACGTACAATACACATTTGTTTGTATACAAATTTTTCAATATTTAAGGGAAAATTATAATATTAACAAAAATAATATTATGTTACAAATATTGTAACTACTGCGGCATAAAACTCAGTAAATATATTCCCCACTGTCAATAAATATAATTGTGATAACAAGCACAACTACAACAAGAAATTAATTGAAACAGCAAAAAAGGCAACAATAAAATTCTTGAAATTCGATAATTTGTCGATGCCAATTTTCTATAAAATTCTAACAGACAACTCAGTGTTATCTCGTGGCTTATTCAATATTCCAAACTTGTTCCCGACAGTTTTTCTAACAGAATGAACGGCTATTTCGTTACAGAACTCAACTCGACATCGCCATCGATGAGCGAACTCGGCGACCTCGTTGACGAGGCTGAGAGCGACGAGGCGAACGCGGACAACGCAGATGACGAGGATGCGGTCGAAGATATTCTTTATATACGCGGTGCAACCTTCACGATACATCTGGATGCCCCAGCCGAGAATTCCACCGTGAACACGACGAAGATAAACGAGGTGAATGCGGATCGGATCGAGCTGCACGCCACGTCTCAGGTAACATTATTCGCCATATTTTCTGGGTTAGCTTGTCGTATTGTTCCGTAAGTGTTTGCATGTTGTTCCGCGATCATTTGTTATGTAGGATTTCAGAGGTGTGTTATTCTGTGTGAAAAATCTAAAATTTTGATCTACAATAAATATACAAGACAATGTCAGGGCAGCTACTATTTTATTACGCAAACTACATCCGCGATAAATTAATGTTAATGCGATAATAAATTTTAATAGTCTTGTTTTTACTTTCATGTACAATATAATATTTTTTTTAATTGTCACGTGTTGATAATTACTCATTATATTATAGAGGAGAAGTATTATGATAGTGATATAATGATTCTCTTAATATTTCCGTTATAATATATATTTTCGCTTAGAAATTCTAATAATTATAACTTATAGAATTATTTACGCAATAATTCGTTACACGATGACACTAATATATAATAGCAAGCATTTATTATAATGTAATTTTACTTTCAAGCATTTCAAAACATACTTAAAGTACATTTTAATATTTAATTACATTTAGAATTTAAATGCACGTTATACTGCCTTATTCTTTTTAAACTTGAGAATATTATCACACGAATAGGTATATTTGAGTGTGTTACTTGTTAATATTTTATTTCGAGTTATGTAAAGTTAAACAATACTGTGATATTTTGTTAATGTGGCTGTCTAAATGTGCTAATTACTGATGACCTCTTTTCCAAGATTTTGTTAAAGTAATTATTCCATTTGTAGTTCTATTGTTAACATATAGATAGTTTATGTTATATATAGATGTTTAGCAAATATTGAGCTGTCTATATGCAGATAAAATAATGCGTATGCATTTGCATGTATTCTGTAATATTTTATTTTTTCGTTAATTTTGTAATAAATATTGTTTTTTAAACAAAAGCAATTTTTTAAATATATTTTTGTGGAAGACTACATTACTACACCTGCTTCTTTTCGAACAAATTTGCAGTGTTATTACATTTTTATAAATAATATCTTAAATAATAAATATTTCATAACTTTGAATCAACTGAACAACATTTTGAATGTAATCATTAAATAATTTTTGATTATTAACCAAGTCGTACGTATAAATTATAAATGAGATGTCGTAATAGTATAATTTTCTTCTCTATTATCATTTATCAATGCTTTCTTAAAGCAAAGTGAGAAGTAAAATAAAAAATGCAATTGCTTGAGATGGCATATATGTTGAGATAGTATATATATATATATATATATATATATATATATATATATATATATATATATATATATATATATATATATATATATATAGTACTATACGACGACACACACACACACACACACTACCTACTAACTACTACATAGTA
>NW_012130074.1:1894951-1897289 GCF_000143395.1 Atta cephalotes
TTTTACTTTACTTTCTTTCTTTCTTTCTTTCTTTCTTTTACTTTACTTTACTTTTATTTTATTATTATTAGTTATATATACTATATATATACTACTACTCTCTCTCTCTCTCTCTCTCTCTCTCTCTCTCTCTCTCTCTCTCTCTCTCTCTCTATTGATTTATCCACTTATCTATCTATTTACATGCAGTATGATGAACTATATGATTGGACTAATACTTGTTGTTATGCTGATTCAAATATGTGTACTAATATTAGCTTTCCATTGCACTCGGTATGTATGTCATTCATTAGCGATATCATTGTACATACACAACAAATATAGTATTATACAAGTAAATATCAAATATTTACAAATTCTAAATCACAATATTTTATATAATCAAAATTTCTACTACTTCATTGAAAAATCGTCGATTATTTATTATACTCTTTATAATAATAATAATAATCTTATTTAAATCAAAAGAAACTTGACTGTACTTCCATATATTCACCATTACATTTAACAGTAAATAAACAAGTTTTGATGAAGATTAAAATTGTTCTAATTAATTATGAAAATTATTTGTATATAGGATAGCGAATGTCAAATATTTAAAAATATTAAAAATAAAAATAATATTTTCTGTAACATTTTAAAAAAATCTCGAACAACTATTAAATTTTATATCTTTAGAGAGATATAATGCCATGAACATAATATAAGAGTCATTGATATTAATATTGATTGCTAATAGTTCATTCTGTTCGTTCGTTCATTTGCCGTAATGTCGACAATCTCTCGATTGTTTTGGTTGTCATTCCTTTAATAACATTATTATGGCCGGCCTTGAAAACGCGTTTCATTATGAGCATCCTTTTTAAATCAATTCAGCAAACGCGTTTCGATAAGAAAGTTTCGATAAGAAACTCGTGTCGAAGTTTCAGAAATACTTCACGATTGCCTGCTGCTTCGGACTCTTAAGGCTTTTTAAATATGGTGGATACCAGCATTGCACACCGTGAGCAGCTATATTTACAATTTTGCTTTCGCTTCCTTCCACGTTGCGAGGCATAATACTCGAAATGCATTTCGAGCTTCATTTTGAATTCAAGAATCGTTTCAACCTTAATTCGTGAAAATCAACATCTTGCAATTTTTGCATCACACAAATCCAGCATTGTAATTTCTGATTGAACTGACGTTCTCGCAGTAATAAGATCTGATTGTTATAAATTTTATTGATTATGATCTAATAAATGCAATTTATTTTTATAATTTAATCGTTTAATTTAATCGTTAAATTTAAAGTCTTTTCTAGCGTAAATATCTTATTAAAAATATAATGTTTTCCTTAGTTTTAATTTTGTTATTCAAAATTTTAATCTGTTTTGTCTACGTTTATATCTGTTTTCAATCTTTAAACTATTCCGTAAATTATTCCATAAGTTATTTTATAACTTATCATTTATCAATAAACTGTATTTCTATAAATATAAATTATAAAGCATTTTCTTTCTACATCTTAAATAATTATTACTGTACACTATTAAATCTATATAGTATCAAATTTAACCTAACGTGAAATTGCCACTGCTGCTATTAAATATATCGTTATTTTTTACCAAAACGTAAATTAAATTTGACACTATATAGTGTTAAATATAACTATTGTTTTAGTATAAAATAACAATATAATTAAGTAGGAGCAGTGGCGACTTACGTTAGGTTAAATTTGATATACAAATTTAATATATAAATATAAATTTAATAAGTGTAAGTAAGCAATGTGTCATACTCAATATAACTTAAAACGTTTGTCGCGACTATTATAAAGTGAGTTTCTGCAATAGATTCTATTTTAATATTACCATGATGCGTATCACGTATATATAGACCACGTCCACATATGTTATAACATTTTAATATTTCGGATTTTATTATTATAATTTTTTAACATATTTCTTGTAAGCAATTATTTTTAATTACAATTTATATATATTTGTAATTATATTTTATATAAATTATATTTTAAATTATATTTTATATAAAATATTATTCTATTAATGATAATATTTTATCACAATATAACAACTTATCTTATCGAAAATAATCTTATAGCGATAAAGTATGGGATTTCTGCCACAATTTTTTTTTTTATTTCAGTTTACATTTATACTATTTTATTCCTTCTTATGCACTTTTATACATTATATATTTTAATTTTATTTAAATTTTATCCAATAAATTGTGTTAATCTTAAATTTACAAAAAAGAAGAATTTAAATAAATTTAATTTGGAAAAATTAATTTAATATATTATATATATATATATATATATATATATATATATATA
>NW_012130074.1:1901206-1906813 GCF_000143395.1 Atta cephalotes
TATATATTATATATAATATATGAATATGTGTACATACGCGACACACACACACACACACATACGTACATACACATGTATATGTATATATCTTAAGATTTGACTAATTGACATGAATACGAATTCAAATTTATGTTCTATTGATTTTGAGCAAATACTCGATATTATACAAAGGAATAGTCAATATCGCAGAATTCACACTAAGATATAGATTGATCGATGTGTCCACGTGCCATCATCGCACTAAACTGGAGAAAATCGATCTAACATTGTCTTTAAGTTAAGCACTCCAGAATAGAAGATGTCCCTTTACATTACATACAAAGGGACATAAATGAATGTTCATGCCAGGTATAGAAACAGCGATTATGAAATCGAACACAAATGTTCTCAATTGAGGAATCTTTCTTTAAACTAGAATTAATTCTCGATACGTCCAAAGGATATAAAGTTCTGATAAGATTAAGAATTTGATCCAAATGTTAATATCAAATGATATGACATAAGACTTTGTACCAATTGTCTTGAGTTGTATAATAAATATTGAAAAATTTCTTTTGTTATAACGAGCAAAAAAAATTAAAAATAAAATACAGATAAATATCAGTGTGTAAGAGATAATATTATAATTTTACTAAAATGTATATCAATAGATAGAAATTAACTGAAATTATAAATTAATATTAACACTGTGATTGATTACGTGGAACATTATTAAAATTTAATAAAATGGACTTGGCATAGACATTTTGATGATATCAAATTAACACATTGTTTGATCAAACTAATGCGAATTCGATTCTTTCTCGGATTTTTTTTTCACAAATAGATAAATAAATTTATTTAATATTTGATAATATTTGGTCTCGGCATTAAGCATGAGGTTCGCAACTTTTAGAACAATCTTTATTCAAAAGTCTCCTCAAATAAAAAACATGAGACGTGCAACAGGTACCTCACATCCGCTGTAGCTTTCTTAACATGCAGCAGGCTATCCCATTATTTCTGAAAATTTCTTGGCCTCGAATCGACAACAGCGAGCAGAGGAATCAATAAGTGATGAGGTGGATGTCAGAAAGCGGGTCGACTCATAAATAATATTCTCTTCTTTTTGGTTGCTTACTAAAGTCATGTACTTCCTTCACGTTGTTATGCTCGGAACTATGCGAAAAACACATTTTCACAAAACTTTCTTTAACTTTCTTATTGTTCAAGCATGTCAATCTTGTTTAAAATTTTCTTATTTAAAATGTAATTTGACATAACATTTATGTTTTACAAATTAAGTTTTTTTGTGTAATTTAATGAAATTTTTTAAACTACACATCCGTCTAATCTTCAATCTTATTCTTTGCTAATTGCTTTAAAATATTTTTGCTTCTATTTTCTTTTAATTATTCACTTCCACAAATGCGCGCGCACGTGTGTGTGTGTGTGTGTGTGTGTGTGTGTGTGTATGCGTGTATCATATACGTAATATGTAGATGTATACCATATGAGTCCGCAGTGTATTGAGCTCGGATTCACGCGGTATTGCTAAGCCCAAATGACTGTGCGGATCAGTCATCCCTGCGGGAAAATTACGCTTGTATTAATGCAGATAGGTTAATTATGATAAATGTGGTGCTTGACACTGTGTTAAATATGGTTCTATGAGTATTTTCGAATGATTTAATTAAGAAATCTGATTCCACAATGATATGTATTAAAAGAGTAGTTAAAAATTCACAACGACGCAATAATTTTGTTTAATTCTAAACGCACATAACATAAATAAACATATAGAAAATCGATTTCCTTTATTCGACTTACAGTTTCTTCTCAATGTTAAACTCCAATTTTTATTACATGCAAACCAATACGAAGTAATCCAATATGATACTAGTGATATTTCTTGTTTCTGTGGATATTCAGGGCCCAAATCTGGAGCAAAAACTACCATCTACGATGGAGAGCATCGTGAGCACTGAGCCAGCATGTTCCTTGGACTGCGGACCAGCTGGAAATTGTTATATCGAGCAATCTCGCGGAGATGAAGTCGATGTAGTAATCGAAGACGACGACGACGGAGCCATGGATCTCGAGGGCAATACCGTAAACCTCAGACGAAAGCAAGGAACATTCAGACAGAGATGCCAATGTCCTCTCGGAAGAGGTGGAGATCGTTGTCAGTTGGGTAAGTAATATTTTTTCTTTATCTCTCTATTTGCTTTTTTATCTATTCCATAAATGATATATACAAAAGTTTTCTTCTCGGTTAAACAATAATTTTGCCTTTGCAATGCTTTGTATAAAAAAGAAAGATGAGAAACGTATCGATATTGATTTTGTCATAACTTTTTGCTGTGAAACTTATTCTCTCAATGTGATATATTACCACAAGGACGAAATGCTATCGAATGTCGCACCGCGCTATATGATTCTTATATCCATTATTCTTCCAATCAACGTTAGATAAAAAGAAACGCATTCAGAAACTGAAAGTTAAACAAATAAAATCGACGCAAGATGTAATTGAGTGATTCTCTTCGTGAAAATAAGCTTAAGATCGAAAGATCTTGCAACCTGCGAGGATCGAAGAATTGAAAACTTGCTCATCATTAGTCGCCCTCAGTTTGTTACGTTCTGCGCAAAACTTACGGTATCTAAGTCGAAAGAGTACTGTTTTCGCCTCGAGGACCCGAGAGTTCCATGCATTCGAGACGATCAGATCTGTTTGCACCTGGTTGCTTTACGGAAACTCCCAGCAAACTCGATATAGGGCGCTCTTGGTAATCTCAAACTTTTAACCCTTTGAGGTGCTGTGCGCGCGCGCTGCTGTCCGGCGAATAACGTTAAATGCTCTTGAGGATCTTTGGAGACCTGTCGTCACAGAAATGTAAATTGCCGATAGCATACGAGAAGTTCACATCATGCATCAGCCATCTTAAATCACATAGGAGATGATGAGGAGGATTACATGAATGTTCCTGTCAATTTAAGTTCATATAAATATTAACAACTGGTTCATTATTGTTAAAATATGGTACAAACTCTGCTATTATCAATTTAATTAACGTAGCATATAAAAACGAAAAATTAAAAAAGTAAATAGCTGCTAGAATAATTCATAGCAAGATAATAGAATGATTTATAAAAGAGATACGTACAAATCGATAACAGTTTCAGATATATAAATCTGTCTCGTCGAGTTTTTGCGAACATAAGATACAAGACAATAAATTTAACAAAATAAGACAAATGAGACTACAGTGCAATTAACAAAGTGTAAATATAATACAAAAAAATATTTTCTTCCTTGGATTAAATACGATATCATCAATGATTGAACGTTTTGATTTTCTTTAGAGTCCTTCTTAGCAATTAAATATCTAACAGAAAGTTAAAAATCCTTTGTTTATTAGAGTTGAATCACAAAACAAGAGTCAAATCCAATCATGATAATCTAAAGTATACTGATGATATAATCAAACTTTGATAAGGTATAAGAATTGTTCATATTATTTCTTTTTCTTCTGTTATCATAATTTGGTATAGTTGAGTTGTTATTAAAGCAATGCTTTGTAATAATAATCCTCCAATCAATTCTAGATATAGAAGAAAGTGGGGGAATTGCGAACACAGGGTAAATGCAAACAGTATTATTACAGTATATTAGAATAGTGGTAACCTCTCATTTCTCATATCCAGATAGTCCGATATATGCTTACTGCCGTAATATAACTCGTGACCATAGAACACACACGCTATTTAAGATGAGTTATTATATATTTTTGAGGATTTTGATGTAGGTAAGAATGAAAGAATTGTGAATATTTAAGGAAAAAGTTAAATAAAGTCCATGATTATTTATTAATTATAGAAGTCTTTATTCAAAGAATACATTGACTTTAAACTACAATCATTAACATTTAAATATTATTCACGTAAACTATAATTTTAAACAAAAACAAAACAAAATTGGCCATTTCCCCGCTTAGTGAATAATTCCGAAAAAAATTCTGTTTTTTATTTAAAATTATTGTTTTTATTAAAATTTAAAATTATTCATAATATATAAATGTTAATTATTATAGTTTAAAGTTCAAATAACTAGAGTATCTTTTAATAAAGATTTTTATCAGTTAATAAATAATTGTCAGTTTTATTTAATTTTTCTTTTAGATGTTAATAATTCCACTTTTCTTCACTTCTGATACGATTTTCAAACAAATGAAATACAAATTCTTTATTTAAAAAAAGTCGAAATCTACTTCAGCATTGTCAATATCAAATCAATAACCAAACTGACTTATCAATATTGACATTTTGTGGATAACAAAGCTTGAATGAAACAATATATAGCGTCAAGACGGATATTTGAATATCAGTTTTAAAATTTTCATTTTTAACTAGTACATATGACAAATAAAGATTACTTTCTAGCCGAATAATAAATGAAATATCTTCTTTATTTCATCAAACATGTATCAGTCTTCGTTTCTACTAACTATGATCGTTTGAAATGTACGGATTAAGCTACTCGATATTCGGTTTAATCTTGCAGAGTGGTTTATATTGCATCATGGGATTGCATGGGATTAAGCGGCAGAAAAATTGCGAGAAGAGATCGATGGTTCGTAGTTTGAAGTATGTTTTACGCCTCAGTATTTGAGTGTTTTATCGTGCAGTTTCCGTATATGACGCAAATCGATAACAAGAATTATGATATGGCAAACATTCATCTAGTTCTCTCATGACAAGCTATACACTGGAATCGCTACTCGAATGATTAAATGACATGATATCTCATATCAATTTAAGTTTTAATTAACCATCACATTAAATTTGTTTTAAATTGATTTCTTCATCCAAGACTATGATAATTTAAAAGACGATGATGTAAAATATAAGAAATTTTTGCAGATTACAATATATCTCGAAATATGCAAAATATATAGTTATTATGCAACACATAAGAAGTAGGTCATAAAGCGAATGAATATATTTTTGCTTTTATTTGTCGAAGTGGAATATATCAATAATGTGTAAAGACATTATCATTGTTTGTTTATTTTGAAGTTAATTTATTGCTACGTGATTGAAAAATTACAGGAAAATTCTGTGAAAATACATGAATATGGTAAAGAGTATGATTTGTACATTGTAATTTTATATAAGCTGTGTGGCTACGTTATTGATGCTAGTTCCGAGAATGATGGTGCTTACAAGTACACAACAGAAAGTAAATGCTTTGCAGTAAAAGCAAAAGATTATTCATACGAAATGTCGGATATCCTTTTGCTTTATACGTCCGCTTCATGCTTTCGTTTCTATATCTTTGCTAAGAGCGTTTGTTCCGCTTTTATTTACACGAGTCAATACGCTTCTATACAGCAGAGTTAGAAATCCAACCGGCATAGTGGAAATGAAATAATGTAACGAAAATTATAATAATGAAGTTAATTATTAATATATGTTAATCACATTAACATCATAATTAAAATAATAAAGTGTTAGAAAGCCATATACTAATAATATATGTAATATATATAATATATATAATAATAGTTATTATATATATATATATATATATATATATATATATATATATATTATATATATATATAT
>NW_012130074.1:1908554-1922019 GCF_000143395.1 Atta cephalotes
ATATATATATATATATATATATATATATATATATATATATTACTTATATATAGTTATATATAAAAAATAAACAATTTGTTATATATAAGTATATATAAAAATTGTTTATTTTTTCATAGAGTTCTAAGAATTTTTTTAGCATTTTTTATCAACTTTTGAGTAGGTACTGCATTTTCTTTGTATATTCGCAACTATTTTCATCAACGTGAGAAAATACGATATCAAAAAATTCTAAAAAAATTCTCAGAACTTTATGAGAAGAAAATAAGTAATTTTTGTCTTTTATTGTTTTTCTGTAAAGTTGATAGTATTTGAGTAAAAATTTATTGAAAATCAATATTCAGTGATTTTTAGCGAATTAATATCTTGTTAATTATTGCGAAAATTGCAAAACTTTTCGATTCAGTTTAGTTCTATTTATACAAAAGCGCTTGGCAAAAAAATGCAGACACTGTGTATATATATATATATTTTATATTATACATTTTTTATGTATCGCACGTGATAATAAGTATCAATAATAACATTGTATTGTAACTTTTCTCTCATTGTCCGTTACATATCTATTAATAAATAAATAACTATATATCGTTTTTCATGACACGTACAAATTAAATGTTCACAATTGATACACAATTTTGATTGTAAATGATACTCTACGTTTTAAATGCATTGTGTTACAAGAGGCTGGTTTTATATTGACCTAGTACAGGATTATTCGCCACCTTGTTATTCGGCGTGGCCAAATTAAGCCTTACTGCTGAGCGGCTTGGTAAAACCACGAGGTGGGCGTTGCCTGACAGTTAATTCCGCTTGCGAAGGTTTAAAGCAAACGCGACCTGCAAACCGACTACCGAGTCGTCCTCGTTGATTCTCTGAGCAAGATCTAACGAGCTTAATTTATTTTATCAACGACGCCCACTGCACACCGCGCGCGCTCTCAGTTCCCGTTTATACATATAAATATTTATTCTTTAGAATGCGAATACGTCCATTCTCGACAAGAAATCCAAACTATGAATATTTGCGCATTAAAAATATTGACCATCAGCCTGAGCAAAAAAGAATGTGACTAGTGCAGATTCAATATAAAATCAGAACACACATACAAATAAACTCCGAAGTGTGTCTCTTATGAACTTGCATGTTTTTTTATTAAGTGACTCAGAGTAAACTTAGACCCTGTTATGTAATTATATTCTGAATTTTGATCATTGAATTTCATTATTTACTAATAGTTTTTATGTAAAAATAAAAATAGATAAAAAATATTTTTTAAAAGAATGTAGATTGCAAAATACTTGTTCTTCCAAAGTTGTCATAGAAAAGAATAGCAAACTTAAATTAAGCATATCCTTCTTCTATTTTTTAATCAGAAGAAGATCACAAATAAAATGTCAAACTTAAATAATAATAATTACGTCTAAATATATATATATATATAAACCGCAATTACAATTATACGTCGAGAATATTCACCTATAATAAATCACGCATCGCAGAATTAAGATCGGCAAGACAATGGTCTGGCAGGGCAAATGTTTAATAATGATAAATATCGCGCATTATTCAAAAATAAATGTGAAAGCGAGACGTAAAATGTATAACTGTAATTTCTTCTACTATTTAAACGCGAAAATAGTATCTCCGGCGGCTTAGCACAGAAACAAAAATTTACTTGCAGCTGCCGTCAAGACGTAACTTCAGGCTGCTACATTTTAATAGTGATACATTATCCGGACTTTTAATATTACAAAGTGCAGCTCGGTAATTCCGCATCATCCGTCCGCCATCGCGAGGTGTGAGAGACGGCGGCTTTGCTGTGATTTATGTCACGGTTGAAGCTGCGCACGCGGCGCGATGAACGGAAGAATTATTTTTTCGCAGCTGCCGCTCTTCTCTCTTCCTCGTTACAACCGGACATAAATCAAGGGAACTTCCGTGCCATTTCAGCCAAAACCGGAATTCGCCTCACGGACAAGCATCCTATTATCTATTTTTAGTGTCATATCTTTTTTTTATAATATTTTGAGTGGCGATGGAGTATGTCAAGATAATGCAACTGCGTTAATTATTATATTTCACGCCGGATATACGGAGAAAAAAAAATTCTTGTTGGCGTAGCAAAACTGCAATATAGTTGTATCAGCAAGTTTCGTAATATCACTACTCTATCTTTCATACGAAAATGCGGAAAAGAAACTACACATATATTTTAACTATTACAGAACTCATAATTGCCATATGTACAAAATAGAAATTATAGTATCTGAGAATTATCAGAAAAGATCAAATTTACAATATTTTCTCTATAGTATACGCTTTTGTGGAAATGTATACAAAACTATCGAGAAAAGTATCGACTCAAAAAACTAGTGGTCATCGCTTCTTAAAAATAGGTAATTGTCGGACAATTGTCGATCATTTTGCACAACATGCTATTATACTATGATGATCTTCGGCCACTGGAGAACCCGGACGGCCGGCCGGACGAAATCCGGCGAGATTGGCGTACCGCCAAAATGGCGTTCCACACGCTAGATTAAGCAGATTAACCGCGCGCATCTCCAGTGGGCATTGTAACGGTGGACAGAGAGCCCGGCCCAAATGTCGTTAAATTCTTGCTGTTTGTGATTAAGTCGCACTTTCCTAATTATCCGATTTCTATTCTATGAAAGAAAAACATGAACGTTTAAATGTCGGATAGGATAATTGTAGTGTGTCAGTTTGTCAGGACAGAATGATTAAAATCTATAATTAATTGAATGCTCGATCTTCTATCGAAAGATGTAAATTTCTGTCGAACAGAAAATATTTACTGCGATATCTTACTAACTTAACTTTGTTTTTTATCATTTATTATACTATAAAATTGTAAATAAAATCGCTACGTATTGCTGGTTTTCAAAACCGCTTGTGTGTAATAATAAAACAGACATAACAAGTTGCAACGTGAATTGGTACAATTTTTCAATAACATCCAAACCATGATAGCTGACGTATTATTTACAAATAAAAGCGGTTACAGATTTATTTTTTTCTGTATGACATATAGATGAGCCGAACTGTGTGGAACTTCATTTATTCATCATTTGGTCTGTCAGTAAGCTGCATAAAAAATTGGCACCGCTTTCAGGTAAAAAAAAAATCTATGAAAGGTCGAGTCTGGCGCTGTTTCGTTGAAAGTGAATGTTAGACGAGCAGCCTGTTGCATTTTTAATACAACGTAATGTGTTTCGAGGCGTTAAATTCTCTTTTCGTCTTTCTAAAGGAACGGACTTCTGTTCTAAAGCATTTGATTGAATAGTTTGTTGCAATGAATATCGTGAACAACTGAATAATCTAATAACGCGATTGGATCTATTCTGGCTAGAAACTTGTTTTTAAAATTGTGAATATAATTAACATATCTTTTTATCAAAAAATGAAAAAAAATAAGTAAACGAACTAAGTAATAAGCTAAGGTATGTGTGTTTTTTCATTACTTCTATAAATTAAATAATGAAATTTACATTTATTTTATACGCATATTCATGCTTTTTTTTAGATACATGATTATAATTTTTTCTTAGACTAGAATTCTTTCTTTCTTATTCTCTGTTTCACACACTTTTATAAATTAAATTTGATTACATTAAATATACCAGAGTGAATATTTCTCGTTGCTTTGGAAAAGTATAGTAGAATAGCAAATCTAATTGTATTACATCATGCTTTCAGTATCGATCGGTTATTCCGTATATGTATATGTGTATATAGGTATCCGACTACATGTTGGTTAATCGAATTCATGAATAATTTCTAGCTAGTCAAAGTCACGAACTACAACATAATCAGTTTCGATAAAATGACGTATTACTGATTCAAAATAATAAAGAGAAGAAAATGGAAAATAATAAATAGACTAAATAATGGATAAATAAATTAAATAAATTAAATAAAATCAATTTAATTGATTGATTTTTAGACATTCTTGATTTTAAACTTTATTTATTAACGTCGCTTTTCACGATAATGTTATAATTATGACATTGATATATATTTATCAATGCTATCGATCTTATATAGGAATTTAAATGGCAAAATTTCGAGAGAGTATAAGGAAACTATAAACTAATTTAAAAAATATTTTATAGATATATTTGTTTTACATTTTATTTCTGGTACTTATTTGTTATTTATTCATTCGCATTTATTTATTCGTGTTGTCACTTGCTTAATGCAGATTGTTTAAAATTGGATTCTTGCAGCAATGCATTACATCTTGTATAGACAGTTGGTGTGCAGCCGAACACTGATCTGATCAACGTAACGACTCGCTCATGTGGCGAGTCTCTTCTATCTGGAAATCTGCACGCATATTCTCGCACTATCTCTGAAACATTATCATGAAATCGTATACACGATAACATTATGATTTCCTCCTTTCTAAAATATCTCTAGAAGACTTTTTTTCTTATTGTTAGTTTATCAATTCCCTATACACGCGCCCGAAAATTGGCCATTTAAATTCCTGTATAAATAATCGATATGTTAAAATTAATTTAGTTCATACTAAAAATATAATTACTAACTACTTTTTTAATTAATAAAGTATATTTATAATTATACAATATTATATATGCTGTAATTAAAGCGTTTGTTTGATCTTCATTATTCGTAATTAACTTTAATTTGTATTGAGATGTTTGCCGAATTTCACGTAAGACAGCTCATTTAAATGTAAAACGTGACGATGTGATAGCATTAGCGCATAACCGCGAGTTCGTCGCATTCGGGCATGCACACTTAAGCATATACATACGTAACGACCGCGCGAACATAGAGTTGCGACACGTTGCTATCGCGCACATTACCGAAGTGCATCTACCTACTCCAAGACGCGCACAGTTGCAAGATATAATTCGATTATCGCATTATCGGCTCATAAAGCGCCCATTATCACTCGCGTGGCACGATTTCCCTGGTTGAAAGGCTTCATTGATAATTTGATATATTTTGAACGCGCGAGCCGTCTGTCGCGTCTCGAATCGATGGAAATCTCACGCGAGGTGTTCTGATCATCCGCGCGAATGAATTATGAAACGCGATCAGAATTTGCGTCCGATATTCCACTTCGTTAGCGAGATGGCGTGATACATGTTTTTACCGAGTTGTAAAATTCAAGAGGATATTTTCTACAAGGATTTCAAAATTAAGTTGAAATTTTTATTTTACAGAAAACTATTAGTTTGTTTTTTCAATTTTTCCAATCTAGGATATTCATTATAACGAATTTATTGTTCAGTATACAAATGTACAAAACATGATAAATTATAATATACATGATAAGTGAACAAACATGATAAGTGAAAATATATGCAATATGAATGTACAACGAAAAAAATGAAAGTAAAACGTAATTCTTTTTCTACAAGACATTCTAAATGTTAAAAAAGACCGTTGAGATATATTTTCATGAAAACAACAGATTTCCCGTTTCTTTACGGAAGGAATAAATGGATGGCTGTATCTTTTCACGTGAACTAGAAGGTGTCATGAATTATCGTAACATTCCAACGCTTTCCGTCAAGTTCTACAATTTTTATCCTACCCATTTTCTTTCTCTCGCACATCTTCTAAGAGTTACTGTTCTTAAGATACTTCTGCGCGGTACCCACGAGATTACGAAGTGCGAATACTTTAAGCTGAATCTAGAATGTGCCAAGAAATAAATAACGTAAGCAGGTCACGACACGAAATGACTGTATTTTGAATAGCAAAATTTAAAGATAATTTGATATTAAGTTTTATCAAGTAATGCGTAAATCAAGAAATGCTTCTTACGATTCCGAATTTTTTATCAATGATAATACATGAAAATTGACAAAAATAATATTTTATATTTTATACCATTATACATGTATCATTATATCTTGATATAAAATATTTTATTAATAATTGTTATATAATAATAATTGTAAAATATTACATATATAATATATATAATTAAATTTATAACATTATGTATAGGTAATTATAATATGTAATTCTCTCTCTCTCTCTCTCTCTCTCTCTCTCTCTCTCTTTCTCTTATTCTTTTGCTCTCTCTATTTCTGATCGTAATTTTTTTTGTTTTTGTCATAAATTATTCATAAATGCATAATAACAAAAAATAAGTTTCATTATAATTCTGCATAATACTCGACATACCTAATATTTTTTCACGGTCCGTCTGGTGTATCATATATTCGTACTACTGAATAGCGTATAATCGTTCTGAGGACAACCGCCAAATAGCAGCGATTTCAGAAACAAAGGAGTGCCTAGTGGTCTGAGATAGGTCGTTGATCTCGCTGGTCTTTTGCTTGTTTTCCAGCATCTTGAAAGCGTCTCCATTAAATCTTTTCTTTCAAGGTGCAAGACGAAAAATTGCGAGACGAAAGAAAGAAAGTAACAATTTTCTACGAGATTCAGTAGACGACTGAATTTTGTTTTGGATTTTGCTAAAAATGATTTCCTTACTTAAGTAATTCTTTTTTTGTATATTTATAGCGGAAATAACAATATTTTATCTTAGAATGTAACAAAACAGCGAGAACGGATTTTTCTTTACTCTCGCATAAAATTATACTCTTAAGTGTTAAGCTGCAGTATAGTCAGATATTGAATTGAATTAAAAGCTGGAAGAAATAGGAGGAAGCAGAAATAATTTTCGCGCAGGAAAAAACATTTTTATGTTAGTAATTTTTTTCTAGTAAAAAATGGAATGATGAAACATTCTAAAAATTCTGTCAATTTAACGTAAAAAAAAATTGATCGAATAAATTTCACATTCTCTATCAAAACATATATCATAAATAATAACAGAAAACAACGACGTTATTTAAATACGTTTAAAATTATTTCAAAATGTTCAAAATGATTTCACGTTTCAATATACTATATCTATATATGATAAATGGATTGATAGCAGAACTTGCACATATTTCAAAAGTTCGTCTTATCGGACAAAGTGGATTCTTTGATGGAAACTCGCTTATACGGACATAGAAATCATTCATGTGCATCAGCATCGTGATTTCTTCGCACGTTATAACGCAAGATGTGAACAGAAAGTAATCGCCAATTCATAAATTTTTTTTAATATATAAAATTTCTTTAATCTATAAATTTTATCTCATAAATATATATAAATATATAAGTATATGTATAAAATTATGTTATTTACATATATAATTTATGTTACATATTATGTTACATATATAATTTTTTCATTTAAGCTTATTATAATTTCTACAATTTATATTGTATACAATATACAGCTATTATCTTTTGGTACCTTTTTATAAGTTTCTCTTATCATTCTTTATAATTGGACTCGCGGGCAAATAAGAATTGTTCATCATAACACGTCGTCTCGCCAGACCTGCACCATAATAAACTACTAGCTTTTTATTTCTCTCGCTTTACGATATATCATAAAAGTCTGGCGAATCTCTGAGTTGCAGTTGCAGAATATACACTAATAAAGTATGCGGAAGCAAGTGAGAAAAAAGTAGATACAGAGCGCGAGATGAAGGAAGGTGAATCGTTAAAGATGACTGTTTTTTTCCTTCACTGCGGTATATGACGCATTGTTGCTTACATTGTCAGAAATTTTTCATAAAGCAGCTTTCTTGCAATAACAACGATGAATATTCCAAAGAAAGAGAAGAAAATAAGACGAGCCAAGCGGACAATCTCGAAGTTTTTCGTCTTCATATATCATTTTCTTTTTTAAAAAAAATATATCTTTAAAATTTGCGAAGTTGTTTATAATGAATATCGTGAAAAAAATAGCTAATATAATGTTATAAATTAAATTGTATAAAATTATATCTTAATGTTATTTTTTAAAACAAATTTCAATTAAATTCGTAAACTTTCACCATTGTGACATATTTTTAATTTATCACGTGCTCTAATTGAAAATTACAGAATGTATATTAATTAAAAGTAAAAACCTAAGCGGATTAATTATTCTCAATCCTAATATCCTCATGTATTAATTAATGGAAAAACGAGACGACCACGTTCGTTAATTAATGAATCGATTGCGCCACAACATAATTATTATCTGCGAAATTAATTGCTATTAAACAAATGGAATACGAAGTATAATTTAATTAATAAGATTAATAATTAAAATTTACAAACAATGTGCTAACATGTACAGTATCAATTTTATTCTGAAGAAGATACGCTTTTTCAATTATCTACTCTTTCGTATCGCAACTCGTATCGTAAATATTAAATGATATGAATATTTTTAGAATTTTATCTCAGAACTAATATCAGAACTTTTTCTTTAATATATTCAAACTGCAATATATTTAATTTTACAAAATTATATTTTTTTGGAATCCTTATAATTTATTCGTATACCGCTTCGGGCATTTTCTATCGTCGAACGATTTATGATTACTACAGTGCACAACGTTGCAATATGATTACTTGTCCGCAATTAATTTAAACAAAATTAGTAAAGTTTATATACCGAGGTACAGATTTAATAGGTACAGATTTAATTCTCCGGTGATATGATTCTTCGCCAGATTGCTTTTACCTCAGCCAACCTCGGTGATGACAAACGAGACGATTTTTACATCCGGTTGCATCGAGAAATGGCACGAACGTCGTTTGTTGAGAGAGTAAACATTCCGCGAATATCGTTCCATATCGAGTCTCCAAGTGATAGCGATAGACATGAGGCGCGAAGTACCCTGCGTCTTCCGCAGTGATGCGAACCGTATATACCGTACAACCACGTATATGGATACACGTGCAGCTGCGGTATGCATGCACCACCATGTGTGTATGTACACCGTACATGTATCTAGATGGAGAGGAGAGACACATACACTTATACATGCATTCAGGGCCGCAGCTCAGTATGCCGCGAGCAAACATTTACGCGGTCACGATAAATCAATTTGGTTGTCTTTGATAAAATAATTTGTACATCTGGACCGTGTGTTATTGTGCACGGAGAATCGTCGTGTGTTAATTCAGGAGCCAATATTTAAGCTTGGCTTTATATGTGCAAGAAAGCGTAAATTCACTTCACAAAGCTATGACTATATAACGATATGCATACACACTTACGAAGAGTACAATTAAATTTAGATGAAAGAAAAAAATATCATTATAATAAATGTCATATATTTATATTTAAATTGATTACATATATGTAATATATAAACAAATTTTATTATTTTTAGATAAATAAATGTGTTTATTTATGGAAGTGTGAATTTAATTTAACAATTTAATTTCTATAACAATACTTTCATAAATCTTCTCTTTTCAACTACGATGTTTTTAAATTGAATAAAATTATTAATTAATTAATTTATTTATTATATAGGCTCTTTCAGACCTAACATATCACCTAATGACAGATTTCTAAAATTATGAATATCATGCTAATGACAGATTTCTAAAATTATTTTGAGTGTAAAATTCTAATATCAAAATATCGAAGCTATAATAGTTTTTGAATTTATAATCATTCAAAGCTAGCAAATTACCGTCTAAAATTTGCGCGGTATTTTTCATGGTATGGTTACACAAAGTGCTAAAAGTAGAAGCTAATAATTACCTTTTGTTAATATCGATATAAATATTATATAGGCGAAAATAAAATTACTATATATATTTCTAATTCTTGATATTTATTATGTTAAAAAAATATTTAGCTGGGCATTACGATATTATTACATCTCAAAATGACTTTAGGAATCTGCCATTAGCAGGTGATGCGTTAAGTCTGAAATACTCTGAATACCTATCTGTTTTTCAAATTGTATGTATCTATACACAATCTATCTGAGGGACATTGCACGGACATTAGGATATCTGTATACGACGTGACGTCCTGTCATATAAAATGCTATATATTGCATGTGTGCTGTTAGCGCCAAGAAGCTATTCTCTTGATTTCGTGATATTCACATGACATGTTCGTGCTGTGTAAATAAAAGTCTTTACTCTCGGTGACAGAATATTCAATTTCTAGTAAATCAATTATGAATTTCTTTATTACGCTATCTTTTTTATCTTTTCTATCATTATAGTATAATTGTGTTGTATTAATATTATTTAATATTATATATTTCTTCAGCAACTTTTTTATACAACAATGAAAAAACATTTACGCGATTATACGTCAAATAGAATATTATAACAATAAAAAGTGCTACGCGATAGAAGTACTAGACTATATCTTGATTCGATCTGTAACATAAAGCGGCCCTGCATAGCTACTGTGCACGCGATAGGAGTGGGTTTCAATGTTCTTCTGACCGTTGCGCGTTGCAGCGAACCGTATTGTTTTCTCTAGAGTAGGGCTTCGGCGCGGCCATTGTTAGGTCCCCATTGCGTTCTTCGTCGCGTGGAACACTTGATCTTTCGCTTTGTCTTTTCTTATAGTACACGGGACAGGTTGAAAAGCCGACCCTAATACACGAGCTTCTTATTACGCAATCCTGTCGTTAGTTCAGCGACTCTATCGCGTTTTATCAGAATTCTGTAAAGTACTGTGAGAGATCCCACAAAAGATTCTCGAAATTTTCAATTTTACCTGGCGATATAAGAGACCTAAAACACAGAAAATATTTTCTGTTGTACTTTTCTGTAGTATTACTTCATGCTTTTGCCAAGACGTCATTTTGGATTTATTTATCGCGCACTGTTACGTCTCCTTAAACTCGTATCTTTATTTGTTAAGAAAAGAAAAGATCTGAGATTTTCATAAGCTGTTTCTATAAATTTCTATCGCAACGAGAATTCGTTTTATTATTCTTTTAGTCCTTGCAAAATCTTTTCTTTAGTTTCGCAATGGTTTTCCGCGATAATCAATTCAAATAGCACGAATTCTGAATTTATCAATCACAAATGTCGAATTTGGCATGCGAAACACGAGGAGGTAGCGCGAAGTGAAAGAATTGTGCTTGTCTGTGGTCGTATAACGGCATAGTTCTTAGTTTTCGTCTCTCAGTTTCGATCTTTTTCGTTTCTCGCTCACGGGAAAGCTCTCGATCTTAACGGCTCCGTAAATTTTCGGGCAAGCGGTGTGTGTACGAGCTCACCGGGAACTCCGTGCGTCGCTCGTACAAAGGCGCCATTCCAAAGCTGGATGGAATTACGTGCATAGAATTACGAAGGCGGAAAAGGGGACTAGAGCGGCGCGTAACGACGCGACGCGCCGCGTCGCGGCGCGGCGTTTCGATCGAAGGGCCACGAATGCCGTGACTAAGGGGAATCCTCCGCTAGCTCGCGTGTTCGCCGGGAATGTCTGACTCGCTAGCTTATTATCATTTATATCAAACTCCACGATAGAGCACGCAACCCGTTCACCGAAGTCTTATCAGGGTCTTCGACTTTTTTTGCAGATAATTTCTGTAAAAAAAAAAATTACGCTTACATTCTCCTGTGCATTAGCGAATGAACATTAACAATTGTTAGATATATCATCATTATCTCAGATCTATGTTGTTAATATTAACTAATATCCAACATTTCACTATTTAAAATTTCAAAAATAGCATTGATTTAATCGGGTACCGCATTAAAACTGTTTTAATCGAAGTTCTTTCATTCTGGACTCTGAAATCCATTTAAAAACTGTGTCAACAATTTAAAACTCAAAAGAAAAGTACTTATATAATACTAATCGTCAGTACCGCGATTTCTCCTTATTCTCCTTTTCTTCAACATTTCAATTTCTACAGAAAACTTTCCAAAATTATCCATTAATAATATCTTATTAAGCTTTTCTTCATGTATATTATTATATGAATGTTAAAAATTGATGAAGAACAGCGTGTAGAATGACATTCTCGCAGAGAATGTGCGAACTATATTCAAATACGAATCGAATCAAATCAAGATTTGATTTGATTTGAATTGAAATCTTTTTGATTCAAATCTTATTTGAAAATTTCGAATAAATATGAGAAATTGATGAATACAAATAATGACATACATTGACAATCTTAATAAAATCGTATTTCCCATTAATACATAAAAAAAAAGAAATCTTTTATTATTTATATAATAAAATCAATCTAAATAATTATATTAACTGACAGTTATATTTACGATTTGATTAGATTGAAATAGATTGGTGAATTAATTGGATAAAATTTTGTCGATTTGATTCGATCCGAATTCAAACAAAGAAATTCAATTCGATTCGATTCGATTCAGTGTGAAAAAAATCTTGATTCGCACATCTCTCTACATTCTCGTTGATATGTTTAAGTTTCGCTTGTCATGTTAGTGAGCTTAGCAAACATAGCTTAATCTTAGAACGTTAAAACACGTGTGTTGTGCCCTATTAAAGGTATTTGAGAGTAATATCCGTTCGCGTGTATCTAGCCAACCAGCCAGCCGGTGTTCCCAGCTTCCTGGAGACGTTTTCCCTCGTCGTGTAACGACGTAACTTCGCGGCAAGGCCCCGCACGTGTTTAACGAGCGTTGAACTTTCGTACTGCTCGTTTCGGATGTTACTGTGAGGATAATTTAACGGATAACTTGGTGAACGTGCATGGCCGACAACGTAATTGCGCTGTAATGTTTTTCCAGATATTCGCACTCTTTTTTAGTCTAATAACTGGGATCGCGACGGATATTATTTAAACAATGATTTGTTAAAGAAATTATTCCGTTCGAAAATTATCTATTTCGAGGATTTTAATATTTGATGACAAAAAGGAATGAAATTTTATTCCCGAACACCTTAGGTTGTGCATAAATAACACATTGAAAAAAAAAATCACTTACGAATCTCAATAGCTTATGTTGGCAATAATATAATCAATATTGTGATTATTATTTTAGAATTATAATATAATTAAAAATTAAAATTTATAATCGAAAAGATTTATAATCTATTTGTAAATGATTTATTAATAATATTAATACTATAAATTCATAGATATAAATTACATAGGCCCATAAAAAAAGGTACTCTGTGCTGGAGTGGAGACCCAGCTATTCTTGTGTATTTTGATTCGCTGAATACGAATCTGACATAAAAATAGGATCATCCAAGATAACTTTTCAATCTAGAGTGAAAAAATGAGTCAAAATAGGAAAAAAAATGACCTATTTTTCCCATTTTTGATCCATTTTTTTCGCCCTAGATTGAAAATTTACCCTGGATGATCCTATTTTTATGTCAGATTCGTATTTAGCGATTCAAAATACATAAGAATAGCTGGATCTCCTCTTCAACACAGGATACTTTTTTTGTGAGCCTGTGTTATTAATAATGTAAATGATTGTTTTAATCTTCAGGAAGAAAAAATAAACAGTAAAATTTTATTATTAATCTTTTTAAATGTGATTTCTATTTTAATAGAATTTAAGACTTATTATGTTATGTTTGGTGTGTGTGTGTGTGTGTGTGTGTGTGTGTGTGTGTGTGTGTGTGTGTTAG
>NW_012130074.1:1924274-1928238 GCF_000143395.1 Atta cephalotes
TATATATATATATATATATATATATATATATATATATATATACATATATATATACATATATATATATATATATTGGTTAAAGGTACAACACTCTCTGGTACATGGGTGTTGTAGTTTTGATCAAAAATTCAATTTTTTTTAATGTAAAAAGAGATGTACAAAGGATAATAATTTAAATCTACAAAAAATGTATGTTAGTTTCAACACTTGGAATATTTTAGAATTTCTTTGAATTTTTAGACATCAAAATAGAACTTGCACAAGAAAGAATGTCAAAATTGGTCAAACACTACCTTTCCTTACAATTAAGATTAATTTTAAAAAATTTGAATTTTCCGATAATAAATATCTTAAAACATTATTAGTATAATATGTTTATTATTATTAGTGAGCATCGGGTACTTTTATTTTAGCGACCGCTGACGTAAGAATATATTATTTGAACGAAATAACACTTTCCAAAATTACGATGACTTATTGAAAAATGAAGTTTATTTCTCGACGAGATCAATCACATCCTATTCTCTTTGAAACAATCCATATTAGTTCATATTTTTAATACGTTCGTTGCTGATTACATGTTATCTCGAAATATAATACAATACTCGAATTATTTCTTGTACATGATATATAACTTTATTCTAATAGAATATTTTACGTGGCTAACATGGTATAAAAGGAAGAAAATTCGAATATTATGTTAAATTTCTTTTCCAAAAAATTATTAAACAGTTTTTAAGAATGCGTATGTGAAAGTGTGTGTTAACATACATCTAACATGTTAACATGTTAATTTCTGACTTTCGTAACTACTAACTCTCTTTTCATTTTATTAACTTTTCGACTACTAACTTTCTTTGATAATGTTTCCAGTTATTTCGCAATATTTTTATCTGGATTCGGAAAGATACGATGATTCGTTCATCCAGAGATGTAATAAAAAATACACATCTATATAAAGAATGATCGATCACTCCTTTGTTTTTAATACCACGCTTACGATATTGCGCAACGAGTTTTGGTCAATATTTACGAAAGGACAAAAGCTGCAACTCGCTGCACTTACCCAAGTTGGAGTTGAAGCTATCGATCCTCGTCGCTCGTAGCATACTTTGCCTTCGCTACATTGGTATCACTCCCAATATTAAAATATTAGAACATTTATTTTTCAATTTAAATACCCTCACACTTGTCTAAAAACATTTTTCAATTTTTTGAAATAAAAAGTTGAAAAATTTTTTTCTGAATGAAAGAAATGTATTAAGATCAACAACTAATTAGTCAATAAATCTTGAAAAACATTAATTTTGTTCTCGACAGATATAGCAATCTCCTTGCACTAATCTAATACAAGTTGAATCATAATGAAATGTAAATCATTTGGAATGCGGTGACTCGATGCGTGTAACATGCGAGGTACGCGGCATTCAGCAACAGC
Organism: Atta cephalotes; assembly: GCF_000143395.1. Classification (NCBI taxonomy): domain Eukaryota; kingdom Metazoa; phylum Arthropoda; class Insecta; order Hymenoptera; family Formicidae; genus Atta; species Atta cephalotes. The sequence goes on from NW_012130074.1 coordinate 1,925,713, forward strand.
GCAAATGTAAAAATGGCGAAATGAAATGAGTATGAAAATGGGACGGAATTACCGTAGCTGTGCCATACAAAAGCGGACCAATTTTACTTGGACGACCCGATACGACGCTGTGTTTACAGCTTCGCGAAAGTGTCTTCCTATAGGGAGTGGTAAAACGCGACGATCCACCCAGCAATTATTACCAACAGCTGCCCGGAGTCTAACAGCTCACGTAAGAAACGCACATATACATACACAGAAACGCACATATACATACACAGAAACGCACATACATAAACACAGGCAAGCGACGATAATCGTTTTGTCGATACTGCCGAGTACTTGAAAGACTATTCTGGTCACGCGAATTCGCGAAGTTTTCGCTTACTCATATCAGGAACGAAAAATTTCAGGAGTTTTCTTGATTTAACGCGACGTATTCTAAGAAATAACATGCAACAATTCTACGTCGATATATTTAACTCGAGAATAATTACCTAGGCAATTATTTTTATATATCCTAACGACGAGAAAATATAAATTCTTGTAAAATATTGTTTTGCATGGATATTGTTTAATATATTCTCTCTCTCCTCTTTTTCTTTTTTAATAACTATTTAATAACTTTTTTTTATGAACCTTTACATGTAGAATTCCATCGAAAACCCACAATAAAAAAGCTGTAAAAAGTTAAAAAGCTGAAGAGTTATATTAATTAAAATCTCTGTTTTTTACATGAAAAAAACGATTTTGCTGAAAAATTTAAAATGTTGCTGAATACAGATTTATTAATAATTTTGTTGGACCATCAAAATAATAATGTTGAAAACTAAAGAAATATGAGCAATGTTGCAAAAAATTTTGATATTTAAGCAATCAGTTCAAATTTCGAAAAATTATTTTGATGGTCCAACAAAATTATTTTCATTTCCAGCAAAAGATCTGTATCCAGGAAAGGGTATGCATAAAATGGTTTCAAATGTTAAACTAAATAAATAATTTTCATGAAATTTTTTATCAAACTCTATCATAGAGAGACTCATACTAATGAAAGGATTTTTGTAAAACGATGGCACAAATAAAATCTATAACATATCAACCCCTATTTCTTATAATTTGGAAAAAATTAATTTTTTGTTTTTCAATGTAATTTCAATGTAATTTCAAAGTGATTTTATTTATTTTCCGAAAGAAATTTGAGATGCATGACTGAGCGTACGACGTTTTCTGTGATTTTTTGTGATTTCAGATTTTTTATTTCAATGGCGAATGCTTGATTGTTTCGGTGACTAATTTCCTCACTGATTTCATAGTGAAGTCCTTTAGGCACAATCCTATGCTCCAAATCGCCATATAGGCTCTTCTGGTCAATGTAGAAAATTCTTTTACCAGTATAAGTAATTTTATGACTTAGTAAAATGTTTGGTAAAAGTTTTATAAAAATCTTTAATTTAACATTTTAGACCAAGCTTTGTATATATACTTTATATCTTTCAGCAAAATCGTTCTTTCCATGTACGCAGAAAAATATATACTATACGCAAGTGATAATAACTTCTTCCAAATATTTCAAAAATTCATATATCTACAAATCTATTATAAGTTCATCACAAGCATCCAATTTATTCAAAATATATTTTGAATAAAAATTTCTAGAAAATTTAATACTTCAATCAAGAATATTAAATTAAATAAAAAATTTGATTTACTTAAAAAGAATTCTTCTTTTGCTTGAATCAAATATTATATTTATTTGTAATAAGAAAATTACAGTTATATCTTAACGAAACAAATAATTCTTTTGTTATTTATTTTTCCAGTTTAAAATATGTAATAATATATTTATCCAGTTTAGTTTATATTTTTATTGTTTCGCATACCCATATTCTGTTTTATTAACTGCAATTAATTATTGAAAAACGTATCGCATCGCCGGTAAAATTTGAACCTACGATTCCTAGAACAGTAAACCTAATACATTTATGCTGAGCTAATCGCACGTTTATAATAGATCATTGTCAACAGTATACCTCCTACTATAACCATTCTTAAATAATTTCATGACAACAGTTTCATATTATTAAGTTTCATATTATTATTTGAGATTACATGGAAATGAAATACGCTGATATTTATTAATTCAAAATAATTAAGATAAATATTAAATATATAAAATATAAGATAAATATTAAATATATAAAAAAATACCATTATGGAACAATATAAAAGTTAGTTGCATTATGTTGCATGCATAATTTGATCTCAAAATAAATATTTATTTAAATTGAAAATATGAATTACTTTAAACAAGAAAAAAATTTCTTGTTTCTAAATTATGTTTCGCTTTTCTGTTATATAGAATTGAAAGAAATATATTTACTAAATTTTTCTAACTAAATAAATTTTCTCACATCAATATATTATTAAATATTCAAATTAATCAAATCTGACTTTTTTTCGATAAAATTTTATAATATACTTCAAAAGAGAATAAATTCTTATTGTGTGAGAGAGAGAGAGAGAGAGAGAGAGAGAGAGAGAGAAGAG
>NW_012130074.1:1931992-1935121 GCF_000143395.1 Atta cephalotes
GAATGGCGTTTGTTTGCTTGTGAACAGCTGCTTGAAAGGCAAAGACGGAAGGGATTTCTGCATCGCATTGTGACTGGGGACGAAAAATGGGTTCATTACGATAATCCCAAGCGCAGAAAATCATGGGGAGTTGCCGGCCTTGCTTCCACGTCGACGGCCAAATCGAATATTCACGGCTCCAAGGTCATGCTCTGTATTTGATGGGACCAGCGTAGTGTATTATGAACTGTTAAAACCGACTGAAACAATCACAGGCGATCGGTATCGAACGCAATTGATGCGTTTGAGCCGAGACAAACGTTTGAAAGACAAACGGCCGCAATACAACGAGAGACACGATAAAGTGATTTTGCAGCATGACAATGCTCTCGACCCCATGTTGCGAAAGTGGTCAAGACATACTTGGAAACGTTGAAATGGGAAGTCCTACCCCACCGTATTCTCCAGACATTGCTCCCTCTGACTATCACTTGTTTCGATCAATGGCACACGGCCTGGCTGACCAGCACTTCCGGTTTTATGAAAAAGTAAAAAATTGAATCGATTCGTGGATAGCCTCAAAAGATGATCAGTTTTTTCGACGCGGGATTCGTACGCTACCCGAAAGATGACAGAAAGTAGTGGCCAGCGATGGACAATACTTTGAATTATAACCAGTTTTTTACAATAAAGCGTCGAATTTCGGAAAAAAACAGCGGAAGCAAAATTGTACACCAATATATGTTTTAATGTTTTATCCATATTATGGAGATATTTATGATTTTGGGTGGGCATTTTGATGAGGCACTCTAAATTTTCGGCACTAATAAAGAATCACTTTAATATACTTTTATATTCTATTTATTATTTGATTCTTATTAATATTCTATTTATCATTTGGTTCTTTTTTCAGAATATTTTAATAAAATCTAATATCCATAATATTCTCAAATATCAATAAATAGGGAAACAATAAATAATATAGCATGTTAATCTATAACATAATTAGGCTCATGAGATTGCAAAACAAAGTTTCGTTATTAATAGTCTATAATGATGAGCAATAACAATTAATTATTAATATGTAATCAGTACATTATCCTAACCGTATAATTTAAAAGTACATTTTGGCTGAGTTAGGCCTTCCTTAATTTGTAATAATCAATCTGTTCATTTAATAAAAATAACTAACAACTATAGGACTTAATACAGACAATTTTTCGAAATATTTTTCGAATGCATTACTTGTTTTTATTTCTACAATATGATAGTAAATCCTAACATAAGCGATTTTTATGTATAAGATCAAAGCAAGGGATAATTATAGACAAAGATAAAAAAATATATATGTATAAATAACATAACATTAAAATACTTAGTGGTGTCGGAACATATGACAAATCATTTGATTGGGAAAACATAGAAATTTCAGATTATGAAAAAAACTTTTGGAAAAGAAGTATATCTGATGAAATGATCTACAAATGACATCAATTTAATTAAAAAACATCAATTTAATTAAAAAAAGCTACTTGATGGATTCTATTTTAATATTTAATGAAATTACGAAGCTTAATGTAATACGTTTAAAACAGCTCTGTTTAATTTTGAGTGACAAACATTATTTATTGATGTACAAAAATGTTTACGTAAATGTTTACAGCAGAACGTTATAGAAAACGTTAGTAAAAGAAACAGCACCGAAACTATATATATGTGTATGTGTGTGTGTGTGTGTGTGTGTGTGTGTGTGTGTGTGTGTGTGTGTTACTGAATTTCTAACGATTTTGTCATAAATTAATGTAAGTTTTTTTCATTAAAAAATGTTTCAAATTGTAATAATTGGCTTCACTAAATGATTATTTTTATATTCTAAGAGTTTATAAAACGTTACATCAGATTATTTTTAAAAAATTGACGCACTCTTGTAAATCAACCTAATAAAATACTTTCAATTATTGACTTAATAAGATTTTCGCCATCGAACGAAGAGTTATAAAAATAATTATAGCAATGATATAGAGCTGCTAAATAAACTGAACATGAATATTAACACATCTTATTCATGCAAATACTATCTGACAAAGTCTTTGTAAAAACTGCTTATGTTCACACTTACTATTACAGAAATTGATAGAAATTAATCATGTGTACGAGATTTAAAAATCTGTCTGTATTAAATTCTACATAATTATTAGTTATTTTTATTAAATGAACAGATTAATGTAATCATTACAAACTGGGAACTATTAATAATAAGTAAATCGAACCGTCTTTAATTTATACGAAATTAGAATAATAATTAATTATGTATATAAATAAATTAATTAATTATGTATATTAATTATTACCTGATTGCTCGTTATATAGAATACGATATGTTATTAATAATAGTGATTTAGAATGTAAAAAAACACTTCAAGTGATCGTAAAAAAACTCATGATTACTTTCAAGAAATTAAGAAATATTTCCAAAATTAATAAATTAATTTATCTGTTCTTTGTACTTATTCTAATCTGGAAATATTGCTATCAATATTTTTATCATAACTTTCTATTCATAATTTTAGATTATATAATAATATCTAGACATCTTTTGAATAAATTATAAAAAAAATTTTAATAATAAATTAATATAATAATTCAAATCTTAATAGGTTTTGTTTATCGGAGCATCAATTTGCGTCGTCACATACTTAATCTGATTAACAGTATATCAAATAAGAATATTTAGAAAAGAATATTTAGAAATATTTACATGTGAGTACATTCTTTTTTCTTTCCGTTTCTTTTCTTTTTCTCTCTTTCTTGTATAAAACACGGGTTGTTAAAATAATTCCCTCGGGCAAATTTATGTTAGGCAGCTATTTTGACAACGTTTACGTCGTAATTCAAACTTGCAACGAAAGATTATTTCAGCGCTTTATTCGTTTAGAAAATTCATTTTAATTTAAAGTACAAGATATTTCTTTTAGACACAGAGACACGTTTCTTAAAAGTTTCAAGTACTATAAGAGATACAGTGAGTGCAAAAAGTATTTGTACAAGCGAGATTTTATATAAAAAAGTTATTTGTGGAAAATAAATATTGTTATATTATTATATATATTAAAAGTTATTTGTGGAAAATAAATATTATTATATATATAT
>NW_012130074.1:1935141-1964493 GCF_000143395.1 Atta cephalotes
AAATGACTACTATTTTATACCTAATAATAAACAAGTAAAATTTTGTAGAAAATAATCAATAAAAGAAAGGGGAAAGATAAGATGACGATCTTTAAGGTTTGTCGATTTTTCCTAATTTCTGTAATGAGGTAAAGAGACTGATTTATTTTTTTCAAGTTTTATAGTCTTATCATTTATAAAAATTATAAAGTTGTTAAATAAATTACAATTCTTTAAAATTTAATTTTTTTAAGGACATATCAATTTCGTCATCTTGTCCCTATATGTGGGTGACTAAAAGAAGATGACTAAAAGTCAATTTAAGTTAAAAATATACTTTTTTTATAAAAAAAAATTCATGATGTTTATATTATTTTAATATATTATAAGAAGTTTTAGAGAAAAATATAAACATAATATCTTTATATAAGTCTTTATGTAAATAAAATTATTGAAACATTAACATGAACATAATTATATTTATGTATTATATATACTGTATGTAGTAATTAAATAAGGAATTTATTAGTAAAATATGCCTGCTTACTATTATGTGTAATCAAAAATAAAATAAGATTTAAATAAAATTATTAAAGAATATTAGACTAAACTTGAATATCACAATTATATTACATGAAATCTAATATCTTAATATTACATAAAAAATTGTTTATAATTAGTCTTATTTTTAACCTTTAAGTAGATATTCTATATGAAACAAATGTGAAAGTTATATTATAAAATATAAATGTTAATAATATTCTTGAAGCTTCCACGAGTGCTTTCTATAAAGATTATGCGTTTCGTGGGTTTTCTCCGTCCAGATCTATTCTCGAAATGTCAATGTTTCGTGAACCTTACAGTCCACTTCATCAGGGCGAGGAGCAACTTGATCAAGCAAAACGCATAATCTTTATATAAATGTTAATTTTTGGTATTATGAAGGTATTATGAAAACTATGTAACCTATATGGGTACATATTACATAATTTTCTTCTTCATAGGAATGTCTATATTAGTCATTGTATTGTGGGAAGAAAGATTTGAACCATGAGCATCAAATTATTCATTATTTAAGTTGCGAAAACGTCACGCGTGAGTACATAACCTACAATCTGCTTCCATGAGAGTGTCATCTTATCCATACATTCGTCATCTTTTTACCCGCAGTTACCGTATATTTTTATTTAATTAATAAAATCATTATAATGCGAAAAATAAAAAAATATCAATATATTATTGTATTCGCTTTTAGTTACACAATATTGCAATTTTATTAATAAAATGAAAGTATTTACTATAATTATATCATTCCTTATACACAAACATTGTAAAATTACAAGTGAATGCATCCAAAATACATTTCTTAATATATTATGTATTTTTGTAGTCGGATTGAATTCAAACTTCAAAAGATTGTATATTATTACTTAAAGCTTTTAATGAGTTAAGCATCTGCTTTTTATCTATTATTATCTTTAAAAAATTAACAATTTGTTATCTTACCCTTTTCATCTTACCTCTCCTCCCTTCCTCTATTTATATGATCTTAGAAGTTAAATTTCTCGACTATGTGAACATTTGTGCGTCCAAATAATACAACTTCAATTTCATTTTAGCTTTAATTTTAAAATAACATATTTTAATTATTTACACATTTTTTTCGATAAAATAATGTTGAGAAATGTACACTTTATTTTATTTTTTATGATAAATGGTTAATTAATATTTTATTCTCTAAAAATAGATTGTTTAAGAAAGATATCTCTCTGTACGAGATATCTCCCTGTATTTTTTACACTCACTGTATACAATTTTTATTTTTAATAAATTTTAATGTAGGTTTCTTTGAGGTGGCAGTTGCTTTTTTTTTATTTACATTAAATCATACAATGTCTTAACAGTTTCCAAAGAAATTTAATTATTTGGCTTTGATGGTAAGTTAACTCGACATGCCTGTTACTGAGGCGTTCTCAAAGGATGACTTAACTCGTTTCTCCGCTAATCGATTGTCTTTCACTGCTGTGCACTTCACAAAGTATCGTAGTTTACAATTTTTTTATATGATCTATATTTAACATTAAATACAAACGTATTTAAACAAATTTTCATTTTATTAAAACACTGTTATATAAACACTATATGTTAAATAAATAAAATTTAGAATCTGCGAAAATAAAAAAATCATTTTTTATCAACAAACGCGTAATTCTAAAAAGCTATTTATCAAAAATTCCATTCAGTAATTATTACAAATTTTTCAGTCGGATAATTTTACAAAATCAATCAAATTTACGCTGCATTCGACATGTTTACCAACAAAGTTTGTTATTCTGATAATGATGGCGACCGCGCAAAATATCGTTCGAGAGAGGGCACGATCTAGTTTTTCGCGAGAGAGTAAAACTTCATTCACGTTCATCGATGCGTTCACCAATGTTCGTGAGAAAAAAGGCGACCTGGTCACATGGCAACCTTCACTCGACTGCCGGCGAAAGGGTTAGGCGATGAAAGTAAAAAGGGTACGGGGCACGTGGACGGCCATTGTGTCGGCCATAATGCAAGAGGGACAAACGCAATTTGTCGCGTCACAGCGGATAGTCAATCGATTAGACACGGGATACGCCACAACAGGTGCATGTATGAACACATGCACGACGACTGCCGGATTACGCGTGTAGGGATTCCCATAATTCCACGTGAATGCGACGAGTAGCCGCTCCAATTATGCAGATCGTGCCGTCGGGCACATACAACGATACAATTAATTTTAGAATTTATTTGCGCGTTCACGCAATGTTATTCGTTAATGGTGGACACGATATCAGGCTCATCTCTGATCGCAGTTTGGTAAACACATGGAAATACTGTTACGGTTTATGCGGTCGGAATAACTCACTAACTTTGCACATTCCAATTAAGCAATCTGCTATTGTAAAAATTGTAATAATTAAATGTAACAATTGTAATATCGAAAATGTTCTGATACACGTTAGATCCATAGATCTGTTTTTTATTCCTGCATTCTCTAAACTGATGCACACGGTATAGTAAGTTGAAGTAAAACATATTGTTCATTTCATTTTAGTTTATTGTACCGTGTGCATCATATATATCTCATCTATTTGTTTCAAGATTAAAAGAATTTTTCAATTTCTTTTATTATTAAAAGATACTATTAAAAGAATAAACTTACATTAATTATCGAATCTCCGTTTTGTTTATATTAATGACCAACAACTCGTAATTGGCCACTTGATTTTTGTTTAAAATATTTTTTTTTAATGTAAGAATGTTCCGTAACAGATACTTTATTTAAACAGATACATTAGTTAAATCGATCGGTTAATAAGATATTTCTTATTTATGAACTTGTGAGAGAACGTTATTACAAAATTGCCCGCGTAAAATATTTCTCAGCTATTAGAAATTTTTGTATGCCACAAGATATTTCAGGATCGTGACGTCCGGGATATATGTAAGTTTGCATGGTGTCAGGGACGGCTTCGCGGGTGGTGAAACGAGAGCACGCGGTTCACTGCCTTTGCCTTGATTATAAAATCGATAGCGCACGACAACATGTATGAGTCGTGCTCTGCATACTGTTCTTCGTTGACTTATGACACACTGTTCGGCACGCGCCAACATACGTCCTTTTGATTGCTCTTTGATACTGACATCGCGAGTTAACTTTTTTCCAATTAAATTGTACTCTCCGCGGATCCAACCCTCGGCGTAGTTCCGCCGAGATGATATTTGTTCGCCAGTGTCGACCAAATTGAAGTGTACGCTCGTGTAAATAAAGAATGAAGCAAAAATTGATGAAACAAACGTGAACAACAAGGAGGGGAAGCGTAATGAAAAATCACATGACTGTTGAATTTTGTTTTACTTTTCATCATTAGTGTTGACAAATTATTGATATCAGGTAGCATATTATCTTAAGATCTAATTTGCTCTTTTATTAATAACTTTTATTAATAATTTTTATTAATCATGCTATATAGTTTTCTAATGAATTAGAAAACTAAAATAATTTTATAAAGTTTTATTTTTAACTGCTAGTTTTTCTAGTTCGCTAGAAATTGCTAGTAAAAGAGCATCGTATATAAATCAACACGGAAAGCAGCTAAGATTGCCACAATTAAAAGTCGCCCATCAATACGTTTTTCCGTTATAAGAACTATAGTACAATAGTGATAATCGTAATATTGGCATATCTTAACGGTTATGACTATAAAGATGTGTCCATCTTATGGTTATCACAACTAAATGTATTAATGACGAAAATTATTTTCGGTTTTGTGGCAACCGTAACATTTTTTCTGAAACTTTAAATTTCTTTAAAAATGTAATAAATTTAATTTAAAAAAATATATTTAAAGAAAAATTAACGACTAGAAGATTGTGAAAATCATTTCTTTATTAAGAATAAATTAAGATTTTGTTATCAAAATCATGCGAAACATTATTTATAAACAGCTTCATATCCAGCATGAATAGAATTTTTCTGTTACTTTTCTTAATGTAAATATTAATTAAAGAAAATCATTTCTTAAAGATAAGCAGATTTTATTGAAAGTTTTTTCTTCTTTATGTGAAATATTTAATAATGAATATTTCTATAATTTTTATCTTGAATTATACCTGATTTATGTTTGTATTTAACTTTTAATTCTTTTAAGCATTATAGAATTTTGGTTACTTTGATCTTTAAAATTTGAAAGTCTGAAAATTTGTGCATTCATTTATATATTATATTATATAATATATATTATATATTAAGATAGCTTATTTAAAAAAATAAAAAGATTTTTTGAGTAAGTTGGTACAATTTCAAATCTGGTAAGATTCTGTACAAAATGAAATTTCAATTCCATTTCAAGATTTGAGATTTTTAATTTGATAACCCTAATTACTAAATTCAAACAAGAAAAAACCAAATTTGAATTTCGAAAATTAAATCACCTTACATGTTTTATCCTATATGTTTTTTAAATTTTAAATATTTTTATTTGTGCATCTGTATAACAATAAATATTAATATAAATGTGCGAAATGTGCGAATTTATCATGATATACATTTGTTTGTAAGTATAAAACATAATGTATCAAAATATTATTGTATCACATCCAAACATATTACAATCTTTTGTTACAATAATAAATACGATTTTATTTACGACTCTTTGCGTCGCGATTACCGACATCTATTACAATATCGATATTGTATGTGCATCACGTTGTAATTGTAATATATCATAATTTTCTGTATAATCATGAAAGCTTCAATATACGAAGCTCTTTGTCTCATATTGATAATAACGTGAATATGGGAATGGGACGCAGACATTAACGATGATACAATCCGGATTTTGGCCGGTAATGTTCCGGAGAAAATGGCTTGCATGGTTGACACGTGTTTGTAACGTACCATTGATCTGTCACATGATTATTACGGAATGTCTGTGTCATCGCCATCGAGTCTGTTAATTGTCAGAACCACATGGAACTAATTATGAAACATTCGATATGAAATACACGGGCCTTACGTCATCGACATGTAATAATTACTATATACCTGAATAATGTAACCATGAAGTGCATATAATCGATAAATTTCTGCATATTATACATATTTATAGTCGTTACATTGAATTTCATACCAAAAGAGTATCAGGTAAGATACTTAACACAAAGTTTCATATTTTGAAGCAAAAACGTTTCAGAACTTTAATTAGAAACCAAATTGAAAGTACAATCACTTGAGTATGAGGAATGAAACTTGAAAATTTCTTCAATACCAATATTTATATTCTATATTTGGCCAATATTTATATTCTTATTTTATCTTATACAGCCATGTGAAAAATATTAGGCATTTACAATTTTCTCACATTTTGCGAAAAGTTAAAAATAATCTCGGCGAAAAAAAATCTCAAAAAAGTTTTAAAGCGCTTAAAATGCTTTTTGAAAATTTTATATAATAATTTTCGTAAAAATTTATATCAAACATTTTTTCTCTTTTATTTTTTTTTTCGTATTCTTTTTAATCTTGAAATTAAAAAATATTAGAAAAAGTAAGTTTTTACACAATAAAATTTCACATGATAAAAAATATGATATTTTTGTGAAAAATTATCATACAAATTTTTTCAAAGCTTAGAAAACCTGTTCTTAAATACTTTCATATTAAATTTTGTTTGTTGATGTTTCATTGTTTCAATTGTAGCGCTTTAAAGTAAGACAAAAATATTGCAAAGATATCATTTTTCAATTTTATGTAACTTATTGTTATAAACAAAATAATCCAAACAAAAGGTTCAAACGCAAATTTAAACCCTATCTTTATGCTTTAAAATGTGTGTTGAGATTTTTTTCGCCGAGATATTTAATTTTTCATAAAATGTGAGAAAATTGCAAGTGCCTAATACTTTTACACTGGCTGTATAATGCCTTAAGATGCTAATACGATTCTATGACTGATTTCATAAGACTGTACTTAAGATAGTCTTAAATATAAAAATTATGAATATTAATTATTGACATTATATTAAGTCTAAGCTTAAATATTCGTATAATCTAAGATTAAATAATAATCTATTCTAACTCAAATTATATTAAGTCTTCAAATTATATTAAGTCTGAGATTAAGTATTCGTATAATCTAAGATTAAATAATCTATTCTAAGTAAAATAATCTATTCTACTCATTCAAAATAATAAATCTTGTACGAGAGACATTATATTCTTATTTATATTCTTATTTTTAACTTAATAATATGCATTTATGTAGATAAATATATCTGATCTAATTCTCGCAGATTTATTAATAAAATATACAAAATAATATATCTCTTACTTCATAAGTGCTCTGCCAATATGTTCCAAGACTTCTTCCTCTTCCGCCTCCTTCTTATTCATCGCCTCTTACTCCGCTTCCTACCTTTAAATTCGTTTCTTACACTTATAATATAGCACGCGCAAGCACAGATAATTAAAATCGCATGTAGGAGAGAGTGGGAAATTACGAATAAGGGAAAAGTTTAATAAAACCGATTATTTAATTACCGATTATTCAATTAATAGAATCTTTATTCAAAAGATACTTCAATTATTTAAATTATAATAATTAACATTCATAAATTATCAATAAAATTTTAAATAAAAAACAAGATCCTTGAAAAATATTTACTTACGGAATTACCCGCTGCGTAGGACAATACCGAAGAGATTTTGTTTTTCATTTAAAATTATAATTTATATTGATAATATACATATGAATATTATTGTAATTTAAAGTTAAATAATTTTTTAAGACTTCTATAATTGATAAATAATTATCGACTTTATTTAATTTTTCCCTCAGAGAATATTTGCATATTATTCCACTTTTCTTTACATCAAAAATATCAAAAAATCATAAATGCTATTTAACCCTGACTTGTGATATTTAACTTAATTTTAATGATATTTCTCTTAAACAAAACGTGTACTTTCTACGATTACGATGTTATATATATGTAGTACTATAGTACTAAGCATCATACCAGACTATCGCTGGTGCGAGAAATGAGAGGTTATCATTATTCTAATATACTGCAACGGTATTGTTCGTATTTACTCCATATTCGCAATTCTATCCCCCACTTTACCCTACTGATTAACAGAATAGAATAATCGTGCAGCACTTGAATAGCGTTCCCATGTTATACGATATTGCACGCGACACATACTTTATTATTGCAGTATATCACATCGAAATAAGAACACAAAAAAGCTTTTCTTACAATTAGATATCCGCAAATCTCGAAAATAAGCACAATGAATAAAAATTGCAAATGGCAGAGAGTTTTAATAAATTGCGAACGATACAAATAAATTCAGATTTATACTCCACGCACAGGTGATGAATATTCAAATATAGATGACATACGATATTTACTAATTAAATATGTTAAATGTTTTTCAACTTGAAATCGTTTATATGCATGACATTTCAATTATGACTGAAAAATTTTAAAACAATATTGATATTTCAATACTGTGCAATTAATAAAATCATGCTAGTGAATTGAAATGTAATTAAACAAAAAACATACAATAATATTTACTTGTAAAAAATTAATTTTGATGCAGGTTGTTAATTCGCAAATAATTATGTTTCAATGAATGCGAAAACACACATAATGATTTTCTCCACTACCTGTGTAGTCTCGAGCCTTCTGCAAATGACAACATGGTACACAACTATTTTGTATATACGTTGTAGTGAGATGTACTCAAGATAAACATCAAGATCACGTATCAGACAATCCAACATTCTTAAAATATTTATAAAATAAGCTTTAAGTAAACTCTGTTTCATTTATTTTTAATTAATTATTATCAACATAATCGAGAAATATAAGAATTTCTCTTATTATATAAATAATCTTATTCTCATAGGAAAGTTGTTTAAATAAAAAATCCAAAGCATACAATCTACACTCATATTCATTGTTGAAGAAATAATTATTACCCTACACATTGCAAAATAATAGTTTATAATTCCTATTCTATCATTCCGATTCCTACTCCAATGGACTTATTGAATAAATATTTAATTAATAAAGACAGCTTGGACAGCCTGTATGTGTAATAAAAACTCATACTTTAATGCTATCTATTACGTAATATAAATTCAGCATTTATATTGTTTATAATTTGTAATAGGGAAACCTTGCGCTTAAGAATAATAAATAATTTAAGAATTTATTTATTTTGTTTATTTGCGAAATTCACAGCTTCAAGTCAATAAATCGCATAAAAAATCTGTTAATAAATAATCTGTTTAATAAATAGTCATCGTTTTGATGTCTCTTTTAATAAATTTTTGTGCATGTGTGTGTGTGTGTGTGTGTGTGTGTGTGTGTGTGTGTGTGTGTGTGTGTGTGTGTGTGTGTGTGTGTGTGTGTGTGTGTGTGTGTGTGTGTGTGTGTGTGTGTGTGTAGCTCGAGGTAGAGTAATTACTTACTATTACTAGAACTGTACGAAACTGTTTAGTACATACAAGTCTCGATGATTAATGCGACATACAGAGCGGCTTGCGCCATTACCTGCTCGTTCGAGTCACGCCGCGGAAATGATGACATGACCTGTGGTGTCCTTCATATAGAGAAAAGCATAGTGGTAGGCTGTATATGCAGAGTCTAGAAGTCTTTTTCTATCTCTCTATATTTCAGAAGTGGTTTAAAATTATAAAAAAACACGGAATACATGTTTAGTCATTTCAAACATTAATTAGTAGTTCCTTGAAAATGATCGAATACATATTTTTGATTTTTCATAATTTTAAACTATTTTTGATATGTATGGATAACAGACGGGGGAAGACAGATTTTATAAACATCCTGTATATAATAGGCAACTTGTAGAATTAATGTACATAATTAAATAAACTATTTTATTACATTCTTAAGCTTATATCGCCAAAAATTGAAGATTTATGTTGAAATAAAAGCCTTACGTAAATTATAAGAGACATAAGTATTATCAAACATAAGAAGAAAAACAGTACCTTATAATCATGAATTTTCCATTGTAAATAGAAAAAATTATGATCATTCTTAATCTGTATAATCATATTAGAACTGATATTTCATGATGAATAAATCTAATTAAATACGAGAATTTTTATATTCAAAGCGAATAATTCAAAGCGATTAATGCTTAAATATTTCTTGTATGAATTTAGTATACAGAGAATTATAGTAAACAGAATGTTCAGCATAACGGTTCGCATGATTTTTCAAACACACACTTCCGACAGTTAAAAAAAAGATTGAAGGATGAGTATTCATATGTTTTATATAGGCTACAACGTGCAATAAAAAAATTTTTTTAAATTTTTTTCATAAGGAAATCAAAGTTATCTTAAATTTTTAAAATAGTACATACAATTTTTTTTCATAATATTATAGAAGTCTTTAAGATTTCAAATCATTGTCGAAATGTCAATTTTATTGATCTTTTATTGATTTTATTACATATTTTATAAAATAAATATATATAAATATGTATATTCTGTGTTCTAATCAGAGGTTGCAAGTACTGTTGTTAATACAAATAATATTACAAATTTGATATTAAATATCAATAAAATCAATAAAACATCAATAAAACTAACATTTCAGTAATGATTTATTTTGAAGACCCCTATAATAGAAACTTCTATTATAGAAAAAGAATTATATGGTGCTATTTGAAAAATTTAAGATAGCTTCGATTTTTTTATAAAAAAAATTATTTTTTAATCCTTTTATCGCATGTTGTAACTTGTATAAAATAAATGAATATTCACCTTTTACCTTTTTTTTTAACTGTCAGAAGTATCTGAGAAATCGTGCACGGACCGTTACGCTGAACATTCAGTATATGTTGCGGATAAAATCCGCACGGTGCAGTGTTAACATTGCTCGAATTGTCTGCTGTACAATGTCAGTTTTGCCCACTTGCGGATTTTATCTGTAACGTATATATCTGATTCTGCAAACTGCGCACCGAAATCTTTTTCAGTCTTGAAACGCCATCATGAACAAAACTAGAGTAGTAATATCACTTTATTAAAGTGTATAAATTTTTGACTATTTTTGGCAATTTTTAATAATTTATTTTATACGCTTCTAAATAAGAAATATTTTCTTGAATAGTACTAAATAAACATTCCTTTACTGTAAATAAATATTTATTTAAAACAAGAAAATAATACTTAAATCAAATACTTAAATAAAATACAGAAAAGGTCTCTATTATGAGATACCGAGTTCATTTTGGGTAAATGCTAGAAGTCCATAGACAGGATTTAAAAAAATAATAGATCATTTTGAAGGGAATTTTTAATAAGCTTTAAGATAACGTTATATAAAATTTAATTCAAATTACATTTTTTTTTATTAAAGAAATGTAAAAAGTGAGCAAAGTCAAAAAATTGTGCTCCTAATATGAGATGTCCTGAGAAAGCGAAATAAAACGCAAAATATATCAGTAATGCAATTAAAAAACTTTAATGTTTCTAAAATACAAACAAACAGCCAGCGTGCGTGAAAAATAAGCATGCGATAAATTATATCCAGAACTCATCTTCAGGTAGTTGGAATCAAGCATCGCAGAAATAGACACTCGACATTCATTCTGGTTATCTTTTTTATTATTGTACAATAACATTTATACTTTAGAAACGATTTTTACTATAACATAAGAGTATAGGTTATTTCATATTACAAATACCCTGGATATCTCATATTATGATTTCCACGCCTTATGGGTTACAATCGTCAAATCTATGTTTTGTAATTAAACAATTCAACATATCCCGTATTTTTCTATTAGTATGACTTTACTCTATCACTACATGAAGAATTTATTATAAATAAATATTTATTTATTAAATAATAAACAAAGTTTAAAGACTCATCTTAATGAAACTTCTTAATGAAGACATCCAAATTCTAAAATCTTGTTTCACAATGACTACAGGCATGACTTAATAATGAATTTTCCACTAAATAATTTTCAAGAGCAATAAATTCATGGTGCAATCAATAGATAGAGTTTATTAGTTTAGCAGAAACGCCGCTATCTCATATTAGTCGCCTATCTCATAAGAAGGGACTTTCTTCTATATGTTTACGTTTAGTAAATATTTATTTGCAATAAGGGAAATGTTAAGTACTAACCAAGAAAATATTACTTAGATTTAAGAAATTTTTCTTCAGTATACTAACAGACATTGTTTATAACAGTATTAATAATCAGATTAATGACAAAAATCTGTAAATAATTTGTTGCAAAAAATATTGTCTCAAGGAGGATTTGAATTTGGAACTCTTGACTTTCCGGGATAATGTCATATTAATTCGATCACCAAGGCTTCGGCAATATTTGTTATCATATTTTAAAGAGCCATATGATAAACAATATGATATGAATTTAAACCGATAAAAGAATAAATCTAATTAAATACAAGAATTCCTATGTTCAGTTAAAACGGATTTTAGTATTTAATCTTCTAATTGTGTTCGGGTTCTAATTGTGTTCGGTTCTTCTAATTGTTTTAATTAATTCAAGTATGACAATATTGTCACAATAAAAAGATTAAATTTTGCGATATATTATATTTAACTCTCTAAACATAGTTAAATATTTGATACAAATATTGATGAATCGATTGCAATAACAAGAACTATTTATATATCAATTATAGAAATATTTCTATAATTGACATATGAATATCTCTGTCGCTGTCGATTATCATTTGTTTAATAATAGCCGAAATACTGACAGTTAAGTCCGATCGAAATTTTTGCCGAAACTGAATGAATTAAAAACTCAGCAACTACATGTCAATTTCAACTGAAACCGAAATCAAAATTAAAAAATAGGAATCCTATAAAAACTATGTATAGATATGCCCATGTATCATATACCTTTTCTTCATAAATATCATAATTTATTCGAAACAGTAATTAAATTTCGGCCGAAATTTCAGATGTATATCAATTTTGGTTAAAGAATGTAAGTACTTCTTCTTCATAAACATCATAATTTAATTATTGAAACAATAATTACATATATTAAAATTAATATTTATGAAGAAGAATTATATGGTTTTAGTCGAGACTGACACGTAATGAGAGTTCGTTTTCAGTTTCGGTAAAAGTTTTGGTCGGATTCTACTGACAGTACATTTGTAACGTCGCGTCGAGGCGTACATGAGGCACGTACGAGAAGTCATATATCTCTAACAGAAAAATTCATCCTCAATCATTATATGTTCATTATTGCCTTGTGTATTTCATGTTAATATTTCAAAAAAAATACCTATGATATAAAAAAAATATACCTCTTATTAATATGTAATTCGAAATACCATTTTCATTTATTTTCATTTAGAAATTAATACTTCGAATTTAGAGATACTGTAATACAGGATTAAGAGCAGATATTACGCAATACAAGATTAAGAGAGAGCAGTTGTAATTAAAAGAAAAAAATTAAATTCCAAAATATAAATGTGTTGAATAACTATAACTATAAAATAGTTTATTCAACACACAACACAAAACACATTTATTCTGGCACGTCTTTTTCTATGAGTGTTGAGCACGTAGCATTATGACCACCACAAGATAAATACTGAGCCCATACTAAGTTTGCCGTTATGAAATATTTAACGTATTATAAATTTACAGGATATCTCAACAATTCCATCCATTTCAAATAATTCGTTATTTTACGTAATAAAAAAAAGATTATCTATAAAAGTTGTATGGTTTCAAGAGAAATACAATAATATGATAACAATACTAATAATATGATATGATATACTGATAATATATACTGAAAATACCGGTAATATACTAATAATAATATGATAGCAATAACTTTTTTACGGGTGAAGGTGCATGTGAGATGTGAATAATCTGAATATCAACTTAATTTTCTTAAATATGATATATCCAATTTTTTATGATCAAATTTATGAACAAAAATTTATGACAAAGTAATGAATTTAAAAAAATATTGGGTTTTGTTTTATGAATTCATTATTCTTGCTAATTGAGATAATGATTAATTCGATTAAGACAGTTTTGGAATAGAAATATCCGAATTTGTATGTATGTGTGTGTGAATATTGATAAGATTATTCAATTTATGTTTGATGCAAATGTATATATTAATAACAAATTTTTATTGTTGCATGCAAATTATCTAATTAATTCTTTTTGTGATAATTTGAATAAACACGAAATAGTATATTATAAAATTTACGGAAGGTCTAAATGTAATAGGTAAAACGTATACAAATTTACGGTCTAAATGTAATAGGTAAAACGTATATCAGTTCTAATAATTTTTGTTATGATATCTGGCTATGATAGCTGGCTAGTATAGACGTTGTCATATACTATAAATTCGTTTTTTTAACGTTATTCTACAACCGATTTAAATCGTATTTGATAAACGCGATATTAACGCAATTAAAATTATATGGAACTATAGGAGATCTGAATGTAATAGATTCAATATATAGACCTCCCATAAATATCTTATTTAAATTTAAATTAATATAATAAATTAATATCTTTATTAAATCGTAATATACTATCACGTTCTTTTTATTGAGACTTCTTTAGTGAAATTCAAACTTTGGATCTTTAGATCATGAATTTTTTACTTTACATGGTACACCATTTTTTCGATTGAATGTGATTAAATGTGTTATTTATTGTCTATTTATGTTATAATTAAGTCGTTTAATACCATATATTAATTCTGTAAATGAATCTACGTGTATTATATTTTCTTGTTTTCAATTAATATGTGCTCAATCTTTTATTAATGTATTTATTATAGTATATTATCATATCTGGATATAAAAAATTCAGATATGATATATTATTTAAATACATTGATAATTCTTAATAAATTGTTTAAAGAAATATTTTTCCCAAATTATAAACATGTTAAAAAAATGTTTATTTAATTAGAATATTATATTATTTTTATATTATTATAAACATAGGTAAAATTCTGTATTTGATGAACTATACATATTTTAACGTATATCTATATCAATTTTATATCATATTTACGTTTAATAAATAATATATCAATATGTGTTTATTATCGAATGGTTTACTTTCATTCTTTTTTAAAGAATTATTATAAAATATATTCTTATTACTTAAAAAGTAAAAGTTATTTTCTTTCTAATAATGAATTATTTATATAAATTAATTTATCATTTTCAAATTTGTAACCAAGAAATCATATAATTTAAATAAATCGGGAAAATAATAATAATAAACAATTATTAAGACCATATGTATAATGTGAATACATAAAAGTTAAAGCCTATAACGGTCGAAGCTGGATCTTAGATGCTTAAATAATTTCCATATAAATTTATATGAAGGTCATTTGAAAGTTTTGAAGAAAACATGAAAATGACATTACTCGTCAAAATCTCTACAATCGTACATGTTTTGAAAGAACCTGTGAAAATTGTAGCTATTTTGTTTTTGCTCAGTTGTTTTTGCTCAATCATTTGTGCCAGTCGATGTCAGTGTTTTTGTTTGAAAATCTTTGTCCTCCGAGCCAAACTTTGAGCCTAGGAAACAGGAAAAAGTCGTTGGGGGTCAGATCTGATGAGTACGATGGTTAATCAATTCGAACTTCAATTCGTAAATTTTTATCGTAGGCGAGCATCGATATTCAATTTTTTCCATTTTTACAAAAAAACTGGAACAAATGAAACAACAATTGAACTAAATAGCTACAATTTTCACAGTTATCTTTCAAAGTATGTACGATTGTACCAAAATGATTTTGATGAGTAATGCCATCTTCGTGTTGAGATAGTTTTCAGACGACTTATGTGTATTATATATGTAATCTTTGAACTGAATTGATTTTTCAGATTTAGAAATGCAACTGAATTACTGTAGTAATATTACAAATTAAATTAACAAACAATTTAATAATTTGATGCTCAAGCAGGCAATCCTATTAGAGATATATTAATGTGCCCAAAAATAAAGTCAAGTTAAAAAAATATTATGTACTTTTTTCTCTTTTAATTTACTAAGATCACACATTTTTCCGTGAAATAAAATATGAGAGAGAGAGAGAGAGAGAGAGAGAGAGAGAGAGAGAGAAGATATATATATATATATAATAAAACATATCATAATAAAGAAGTAATTTTCATAAATATTCCAATAAATATTTCCGATAAATATTTTTCTGAAAACGAAAATAAACTTTATTCTTCAAATAAACATTAAATTTAGTACCGCTGACATCATTCAGTCCTTAACTAAATTTGCAAATATCAAATCAATAAATATTAAATTCAGTTATGCGTATTACTCTCTTATTGAATTAATTATTAACCAGCATTATGTTTTAATACAAAATATAACAAAGGAAAATATTGTATTTAGATTCAATTCAGATTTAGATTCAACTTTAACATATTCTCGAATTTTAAATGAGATTTTTCATATAAATAATCATTCTCTTTGCAAACTACTTTCGAACAAATGTTACAAAATGAAACAATTTATATTTATATTAATATATATACATATATTATAATAATATATATAATTATAAATATATATTATATTTATTTATATTAACATATACATATAATCTTCTCTCATGATTGAATCAGTAAATTGAGAAACAAAATTGAAACTGTTTCAAGATTAATTTTATTTGAATTTCTCAAGAATAATCATGGTTGCAAACAATAATAAATATAAAGTTGATTTCCAAAATTTATGTAAACTGTCTCAAGATTAATATTCTTTACTAGAAATATGACTATAAATATAGATCTATATTTTATAATTTTATATAGCTGTTTTATATAGCTGTATAGCTATGTAGCTGTTTCTACTTTACCTACATTATTATCATACTAAATACATATATTTATATTTTATATATTCATATTATATTATTTTATATTTATTGTAAACATACACTTGTTTATGCATTTTCATTTATACAAGGTATGCTGGAAAATTTCCACATAAAAGACTGGCCAGTACTAAACGTAAAATGCTGAGATTTCACATTTTTTTAAATGTAAATTATTCCTCAGTTATTAGGTATGCTTTGGCGAATGGTCAGACGATGGAATTCCGCTTTATTAGCTGGTATGAGTAATACCATTGGCAAGTGAAATTTTTAAATTTTTAGAGAGAAGAGTAAAAAGGAGAGGTATGATATTCAAAAAAGGGCAGTCTTTGGTTTACGTAATGACTTAAAAAATTTGCATATAATCTACACGATCAAAGATATGTTTTGGAACTATGCTAATGATTGTAACCTTTGTTTTCTATTATTACTTTTATGCCACTCCTCTCTTCCTCTAATAAAGATTTTAATACAAAATTTCCGCAAAATATTTTTACATAATTTTAATGTAAGAATCGTGTGCTATAAATTTTAAGATGTAACCCACTTAAATAGTGACACTTACTAATTGGTAGTGAGTTTTTAACGACGAAGAAATGATCTTCACTTCATTCACGTTATAGAACAACGCGTTGAGAAAACCAACGCTGGTTATGTCCAGCTTGCAAAGCTTGGGTGGAAACTGCACAGAAGTCTTTTGATCCGCTTAATTTGCATAAAGACACGACTCGAATGCCGAAACGATCAATCAAGTTGCCGCAGGAAACGAGTTACCATCGCTGTTCTTTTCGAATGGCCACCGCTTCGATCGATTCAATAGCTTACACGCCTCGCTTAGACCACGAGCGGCGGAAACATTGTTTCTTTCGCTCCGAAAGTTCGTTTCTCGCGTTAAGTCGAGCGCGATGCGAACATCAGACGATAACTTTGAAATGTTCGATCTTAATCAATGAGTGTTTCCTCTCTTACTCCTTGCATCTTCTGGCAATGAAGCAACTTATTTATTTGCTATGTATTTTAAGTATCTTTATATAACGCAAAAAAGATATTTTAAAAGGTAATATAGATAGAGATAATATTGTAATAGTGCAAGACATCAATGCAACTTATTTACTTGCTATGTATTAGAGATAATATTGTAATAGTGCAAGACACCAATGTATTTCTTCAATGTACTCGTGCTGTAGATTTTTAAATATAATAATTATCAGTTAATTCAATTGATATACTATTATTGAAAATTGTTTATTTTTTATTAACTTAACTTTAATTGATTTATGATTTATATCATAATTCAGAATAGAATTTTATTTATAATTTTATGTGTTACATAAAATTATGTATAAAACATTACTGCGCAATCCTATAGTTGCAATACAGCTAAGCATATTGAAAACAAATAGATGTGTAATCGAAAAGAGAATTGGTTCGAATATAATATACTTGTTCTACTAGTAGAGGAAGAAATATATGGTCCGGCTATAATTTACTTATTCTACTGTGAGAGTTGAATCTATGGCCTGCCTACGATGTACTTGTTCTACTGCAAAGAGAGAATATATGATCTGAGTGCAACTTAGTTATTCAACTCCGGATATGGAGAAATTTATATGTAGAATATTAGTATTTTGATTGCATTGACATTTTTCTATATTTTTCTATATTTTATATCACATAGGCTACATGTTATTAAGTTCTCTAATCAAAATTTTACATTACTATGCTACATTAATATTCAATCCCATTGTTTTATTGATAATTAGTAAATTATATTCATTTGAAGTTAATTAAAATTATAAATTATAATTTGAAATAATTTGCAATAATAATTAACAAAACTTTAAATATATCATTATTTTAAAAAGAAGATATTTATACAAATTGTAATACATATATAGCTAATTTTTTATATATATTGGGTTGTCCGGAAAGTTCGTGCCGACTAATCTATATAATTTAATAAATGTATACTAAAATTTAAATCTTCTGTGTTTCAATTTCCTTTCAACATCAGCATGAACTTTCCGGATAATCAACCCAATAAAACAAATATTGCTGTGCCTAAAATCGACATTTGTGCCTAAAATCGAACTTGCGACACAATCAAGAAAAACCGATCGAAAATATTTTTTCGCGCTAACATAACATGTCA
Source organism: Atta cephalotes (assembly GCF_000143395.1). NCBI lineage: Eukaryota > Metazoa > Arthropoda > Insecta > Hymenoptera > Formicidae > Atta > Atta cephalotes. Next base: position 1,953,746 of record NW_012130074.1, read on the forward strand.
GTATACGATAAATTCTTCTCGTCTTTCCGATATCATCCGTTGTAATTGCGCTTACGATTGTGCCAGTCGGGCAACGCTTTGTTACACGATAGCGTCGAGGATTCCTGGCGCTATCAAGAACTGGAATTCCATTTCCAGGCCCCACGGGCGCAACTTTTTCTATTCTTCTGGTCTAGTCTGATTTATCGTCACCCTTACGCTCACGTGTTCCACGTGCTCGAGGTCTTTCTACAGGTACACCCTGCGGTACACTCATGTGATTGATACGAGGTTGTAGATTGTAGGGGGTAAAGGGACGTTCCATAAGCCTCGCGTGTGGCCGGAATTCCCGATTTTCCGCTCTTTTCCCTTCCATTCGATGTATCCTTCGAAAGTGGTCGACGATACCAGCATGTTAACCATTCGCACGTATCTCGGTTGCAAATTGCAATAGATACGTATCCTTCGAGATTGCTTCGTGATATTTTTAAAAAATATATTTTTAAAAATATATTGAGATGTTACTTTTTTAAACAACGGTCGTTATAACGCATTCTATGTTATAAAATAATATTTTTTATTAATAAATGATTACTCTAATATGTGTTGAGCAATTATAAATATGAAGAACATTATCAAAAATAAATATATTATGTTATAAAATCTTTTTTAAAAATATGAAATTTTTTATAAATCAAAGATTTTATTAAAACTTGATAACAGGAAATGTTTTCGTATGTTTTTGAGAATTTATAAACAATATATATAACTGTAGTAACATCCCTATGCAGACCCTCAATGTAGATTGGTTCTTTTACTGCCATATTACAAGGATTAATTTTCCAAATCTATCGCACATAATACTATAATATCATTATAGATATCACTAATAACATAATTCCATTCGATTCAGCGACCGTAAACGAAATTTATCAACAAATTTCGTTGAATCAATAAAAAGATTTTAATATTGTATTTCAGAAGCTGAAGTAAGATCACCACGTTTCACTGGGTCAGGTTGGCTGGCTTTTCCCGCCTTACGAGCCGCTTACAAACACGTCCAATTAGAATTGGAATTTCGACCAGAAGCATGGGACGGAGTGCTTCTCCTGGCAGGAGAACGGGACGATCTTCAGGGTGATTTTATGGCCTTGATACTGCATCATGGCTTTATCGAATTCAGGTGATTAAATTTTTTTATTTAACATTACTTAAATACAATGTTGGGTATCTAAATACATGTATAGAGATACATTTTGTGTATCTAATTTGTATCTGAGGTACATTCAAATTCAAATATTTGTATCTGTATCTAGATAAAAAACACAGCATCTGAACTGATTTTCAGATTTACATTTTTCAAATATATTTCTTCAGCATACTCATAATTCCATTTTATGTGTGACTGTCGATTGATTCCATTCCGCAGAAAAAAATAGCTTTGTTGTTGCAAAATTCTACAATATGATTAATCTTTCCCTTAGTTCCTCATTGGATCTAAATGCGAATCAGTCATATTAAAGAATTTTACAGTACACAGCTGCTTTTTCTGTTGAACGCAACCAGTGATCTTAGAATTATAGAATTTCTAATGCATGTATACAAGATGTTTGGAAATTAGTGACAAATCTTTCGCACAGGAGTAGAATGAACTAAACTGAGAAGAAAAGTCCTCTACCATTTTACAATTTTTATAATAATTAACAAGATATTAATTGCTAAAAATTGATCTTCAATAATTTTTTACAAATATTATCAACTTTACAAAAAAACTGCAAAAGACGAAAATTGTTAATTTTCTTTTCATAGAACTATTATTTTTACCAATATGAGAAAATACGATATTAAAAAATTCTGAAAAAATTCTGAAAAAATTCTTAGAGTTCTATGAAAAGAAAATAAACAATTTTCGTCTCTTGCAGTTTTTCTGTAAAGGTGATAATATTTGAGTAAAAAATTATTGAAGACCAATTTTCGACAATTTTTAGCAATTAATATCTTGTTAACTATTGCGAAAGTTGCAAAATGTAGAGGACCATTTTCTTCTCGATTTAATCCATTCTGCCTTTGTGCAAAAGTCACTAATTTTCAAACACCTTGTATAGTTAAGCACTGAAAACACAATGTTTGAAGCAGTTTATAAAACTATGAAGGATAGTAATGAATAATATCATCTTATAATTCTTATTCAAAATGATTTTACGATAATTATTAAGTTTTTTTCAATTATCTAAATATAACAAAAATGAATGAATAAATGATTTATTCAATAACTAATACATTTTTTACATATTATTATAATAAAATGAATTTAAGAGTATCTGAAATATATCTGAAGATATTTTTAAAGTATCTGATATCTGTACCTATATATATTTTAATATATGTATCTATATCTGTATTTAAATAAATTTTCGTACATTGTATTTGTATCTATATTTGTAAATAAATTTTAGGAGTATCTTTATCCCATTACTGCTTCAATATCAGTTGAACGTTTAGTAATAATTGAGGAACAGACTTTCAAAATGCGTTTTGTCCAAAATTTCATTTTTTTAGTTAGAGGCGGCGTAGTGTTCAGTGTTGAAAGATTCATATTATAAGCTGAAATGTTCAGAAAGCATTTTTTCATTGTTAATTTATATGACTAAAAAAAAAGAAATTTCGAAGTGCATTATAGTTTTTTAACTAGAGATAAACAAAATGCATTTGTTTAACATTTTTAACAATTGTTTAGCAATTTTGTTTAATATTTCACATCCTACTGATTAGCATATTGTTATTTTCTATCGTAATTTTCTTATGTGCGTAGTTTCCTTCTCGTTTTTGAAAATTACAAATTTTAGATAAAACATATTTTGAAAGTCTGTTTCTCAATTAGTATATTAAAAATGATTATGCGATTTTTTATTGTTTATCTTATAATATATTCGCATGTAATAAGAGAATTAAAACTTGCACAATACTGTTTAATTAAAAGATAAATACAAAAACATTCGATTTTAAATTTATAACGAGATATATTAGCAAACAATATATAATGAAAGAAATATGGAAAAAAACAAACTGTAATAGGATTAAATTCACAGAAAATAAATAAATATAAAGATAAATAAATTTGAAAAAATATTAATTTAGAAATTAAGAAATTGTTGTAAATGTCTAAGTGTGATGAAAATTTTACAAGAATGTAAACTTCTTAAATATCAAAAACAAGATTCATCGATTTTTTTTATCCTAATAAGAAGAAGCATATATATTGAATATAAAGTTACAAGACACTTTATAAGACATTTCGGCGCTATAATTTCGGAGACTTCGCCGTGAGTTTGACGTAGTCATTAATTAAGCATTCCGTGCCGGGACTAATTTTTCGTTTACAGCTTAATAAGCCGTGACTTAATGGAGCGCACGTACGATTTATGAGCACAAAAACCGAAAGTTTACCTTTTGCAATATAGTCTGATCCCATTTCACCTCTTTTACAACGTTTTGCGCCACCCCATCGACGGAAAACTTTTTCGCCGTGAAAACGATGCCGTAGGATTTATTTTACAACGCACTACATAAAGTTTCACCTACAAGTACATTGCAAAGTGTTATATTACCACATGACACTTCTAATATTACGACGTTATTTTCCTCAATATTACAATATATGTAATAATGTACTAAAACATTGAATTATCCGTATTTATAACAACTATAATCGTATTTTTCTTGAAAAAACTACTAAATATATATAAACACATTAACAATATATATATTTATATACATAATTTAATGATACTGAATATAAAAATAATATAAAATTTATTTGAAAAATATTTGTTTTGAGAAATATTTTCAAAAATTATTTTATTATTACTTCTTATTATTATTTTTTTTTGTAGCAATGTAATTGTACGACTTTAATAAATTAAGAGAACAGAATGAGAAAATCGCAATGTTTTTATAATGATTTAATTTTTCCATTTATTAAAATTATATATGATTTTATTTTTATCTTGACAAAGATAATAACCTGAATAATAATTTGAAATTAATAATGATAAATAAATAATTTTTCTCTCAAAATGAAAATATAGTTTATATTCTACAAATAATAGATTTAAGAATTCTTTAAAACATAAAGCAATTAACAGGGATAATAATGCGTTACTCGTTTTTGTGTGCGTCACGCTGTTTTTGTTACATTTTTTCGATAATGATTGCTTTTGTGTCTCTGAATGTTTATAAAAGTAACAGTAACAGTAATGAATTCAGTCATTACTTTTATCGTTATTTTAATCTCTTATTATCTTTATAACTATTCAATAGATCGCATATTTTTAATTTGCTAAAAATATTTTATAATAGAAATTTAAATATTAAAAAATGTTTTATATTTTAAACTGCATTCCGATAGTCATTGCCAATACTGAATAATATATGTAGTAATATGCAACGAACTATAAATTTTTATTATTGGCAATGAATATTGGAATGCATTCGTAATAACGATATTAATATTTAAAACCAATGTTTAATAAAACTTTAAATAAAAATCTACGTTTAAATTATAATCTAATTTTCTAAAGACTACCACGTATTAAAAATGAAAATATTAATTTAAAAAATTATTGAAGATTTATTTTAAATAGTTTTAATATAAAAAATTGTTTGATATAAAAAAAATTTGCTATAAAATTAGTTTAGAATTTTAAGTTTTAATATTGATTTTTATAATTAATATTGATTATTAAATAATCTAAATCTAGTATTTTTAAATCTAGTATTCTTATTTTAACATTATAAAAAAGTAACAAAAAAGATAATGAATTGTTACTTTTTAAATAATGAGACATTACTTTTTAAAATCAATAACAATACATAAATTAATGAGTTAGAGGTATTAATGAGTTATTTTTTACAAAAAGTAACAGTAACGCGTTACTGTTACTCTTATGAAGTAATGTTCCCAACCTTGATAATTAATATCTGTTTTTCAAATTTTTATATAAAATTGTTACTTTAAGCAACACTAATTAGTTTACAAAACGAAGCGCAAAATACAGAATAAATACAAAATATAGCATTTTGAATTTGATATGCAAAAAGTAGATAATATGCAAGAAGTAGAATAATCACCACATATTTATTTTACATAATGTTAAATATTTTATAGGAATTAAATAGTTTAATTTTATGGGAATATTTACAATTAGAATTGTTTTAGCAGTAAACACAAGACCACGATGGCTATATCTAACAGAAAAAGCAGCTTTACAACTGAAGAGAAGATTCTTTAATATATGAAGGATTGACCAAAAATAAAAGACCTTTATTGTTTTTCGGCGATATGGAAATTGTTTCTCAAAAGTTGGTAGCAGTGACATGTAGCGGAGACTCTTCCTTCCACAACGAGCGGAGGATTCGTTGTCGAATTCCACGTTCAGTCATTCGCTTTCTCAATCACGAAGGAATTCACCTCGTTGAAAACGTTAAAAACCTCAGAAGGGCAACCTCAGAATTCTTCGCTTATTTTGGATTGCCCTGAGAAAGCGAATGACTGAACGCACCTCGCAGGCGGAATTCGATAACGAATCCACCATTTCAAACGGACGCCAAGCCAAGGCCAGATTAAAGCAGCTACCGATACAGCTTATCACTCGTTGTAAAGGGGAGAGTCCCTGCTATACGCCATTGCTGCCAACTTTTGAAAAACAATTTCCGTATCGTCGAAAAACAATAAAGATCTTTAATGTTTAGACAACTCGTAATTGTTTATATGATGTATAGATAGCAAGAACCAATTATATTAAAGAATCTTATATTATTTGCAAAGCTTCTTTTTCTACTAACACAGCCAATGGCGTAACAAAATTGAGACGACAGATAATAATAGCTATTCTACAATATTTATTATTTTTTATTTATATTTATTATTGTTACTCTTTAAAAAACAATCACGACAAATGTTATCTACTAAATATTACCGTATCTTAAAGTTATTACAAGCATTTATTAACTCGTATTAGTAAAAATTGTAGCAGATAATCCCTTATCGAAATAGACATGCGTTTTTTACGCGATTTATTAATTTATATATAAAACTGCTAATCTCGCAAATAAACAAAACTTGCCAGCGGTCGAACGAATTTTCAAATTGCAAAAATTTTCATAAATCACAAATAACATGGTATACTTACAAATACCAAATTTATACTATGTAAATGACAGTATTAAAATACAAACTTCATTACGACTGTGCTTATGAATTAAATACATGGCATTTGTTTGGAGTAGGAATCAGGACGACAGAAAATAGAGATTATAAATTATTGTTTCGCGATATACATATACGATAATTATCTCCTCAGCGACACTTGGATCAAGTATATATATATATAGTGTATCGCTTTCTATTTAAATGTAATTTGCTTAATATTTCGATACTGATAACGAGATATAATACGTCGAATCGAGTTGTTCAGCTAACGAGAAATCGTGATATATTGAATATTGATATGTATTGATAATTAAATTTAAAAGCAAAATATTTAAAGTTTATTTCACAATATATTAAATATCTCAAAGAGGACTGAGTTAATGCTGATCTGCAATACCTAATTTGCCTTTATTAGGCATCTCTCTACAGTCTACTGCCTAGAAGTCTATTGTCTGCCCCGTGTTATTATTCGTGCGATGAATCGGTAAGATAAACTCGGGCAAGATGACCACAGTTTTAAAATAGAAAAAATATGCATTTATTTTTTTTATTTCTAATAGTGTTTGGTATATCATTTTATTGAAGCATACAGTAATAAATACTATCAAAATTAAAGATGCATATAATACATTTTATAAAATAATAAATAAATATATAATGATATTGCACACTATGGTGGACATAAAAACAATTTTTTTAAGAAAATAAAAAATTTCTATGAAAAGCAATGCGTATGTGTGTTACTTGGTTAATAGATAATCATCTTTCTCAAACTTCCTTATAATGAAAAGATAGTCATAGTATTTATAAACAAATTGTAAAAATGGAAATACAAATTACAAGGGCTGTATTCTCGAAAAATATAAAAATATTATAGTTATTAATATATATATTAATATATATATTAATATATATATTAATATATATTAATATAGTATATATAGTATATATAGTATATATTACAGATTTCGTTAGTATTTTTGTATATGATATTTGTTGAGAATAAAAAAAAAGACTCCGCATTAGAGTTTACGTATCTTTGTACGTAACATTGATTACGGCAGTTTAATTGTACGTAATTTATTTGATGTTAAAGCAGCTTTTAGTGGACACATGCACAACTTTGCAGACAGTCAAAAATAAAACATAAAAATATTACATTATATTAACTAATATAGTTATTTTAAATAATATACGCACATAAATTACTGTAAATATTGATTATTTTTTGAATGACTATAGAGATGAAAATGACCAGAAAAATTAGAAACTTTAAAAAACTTGGTAAAAGCAGTTTTTTCCTTAATTCTTAGAAATTTTTTACTAACATATATTTTGGAATATTTGATGATTTTGACGCTATATTATTCTAAAATTTAGTTTTTGCATTCATTCAAAAGATTTTTGTTGAAAGATGTTAAAAATCAAATGTTGAAAATCAAAATGTAATACAATAAATGTAGTACAATAAGACTAAGTGGTGATCATGAATATGGATACGTTACACGAAAAGAATTTTCTTTTAAAATTTACTCTGAAAATATGATAGTTGTGATATAATACAATATTTTAAAGATTTTTACCACGCACTTCAATAAAATTAATCAAACTTATTTTAAATTTTTTGTAGTTTTATTAATAAATAAGAGAAATTTACATTAAAATTCTTTGAAATACAATATTGTTGTCCCATGACTATCTTATTTTCAAGATAAGAAAATTCTAAGAAAAAATTCTCTCTGTGTATCATTCATAATTTTCGGATATTTTGTACTTTTTTTGTACTCAATAAAATATATATATGAGCTAATCAGAGTTAACGCCAATTGTTCGGATATACAGAATTCTCTTTATTCTCGAGTAAATATAACAAATTTTGTACTCTGGTTTAAAAAATTAAGTAATTTTTTTGGATACAATTAACTTTGGATACTGTTAACACAAATAATATTTCATTAGAATAATTGACGCTGCTTTTGTACATGTTGTAATTGTATACACGTTAAATATAAACTAGTGGAATAATGTTCACAGGACTATTTTTGAATCGATATTGTATTGGGACTCTGCTTCAATAATTAAAATTTAAAATACGTATAATTACAACCAATATTATTTACAATGAGTCAGTACGTGTTAATTATATTAAAATATTATCTGTGTTAACAACAGTGTATGAGCCATTGCTTATTTAGCTTTTAAAATTGGAATAAAATATCATTCATTTATATAATTAACGTATACTTAAGTCAATAAAAGATATTAATTTCATTAGACATCGCAACAACTCAAGGAATTTCTTGATTTAAGAAATTATGTAGAGAATAAATATTAAATAATGTCGAAATGACATAGACATCAAACGTTTTAATAACGAATAAATATCTAGAAAAATGAATTCTATATCTTTTTCTATATTTTTTAATGAATTTTACATCATTTTCATTAAAAAATCATTTTGAATCAAAAGAACCCATTTCTTCTTGATACTTTTTTTGAAATAAAAAACCTATTCTTTTTATCTCTAAGAATGACTACAAAAATGCACTATTTAGCAATTATTGGAAAAATTACAACAGCCTATGGCATACCCGAGTTACCCTAATAACAAAGTAAATTGCTTCATATGTCGTCGTATTACTTGTTGAAATTTGATTCTTTTTTACGAACAATTAACAATTTATGCGATTAATTAACTTTTACGCTCAACTAAATTTTGATTGTTTTCGCATGATTGCGTCTCAATTAGTCACTAATTCGACTTTATTAATTAGATAGTATTGAAATATCAATATCATTTTCGAAGTTGTTGATTATAAACGGAACATCGCGTGTACGAAATGGATCGACTTTAAATTAATCGATGTTTAATGTCACTAATGAGATTCGTAATCAAACTTGTATTTTAATATTCATCTATGATCTATACAACAAATTCAGAATTTATACATTATGATTTAATAAAACTCTTTGCCATTTGAGATTTTATTTGTTGTATATACATATGTATGTATACAAGGTTAGCAAGAAACGCGTTACTTATAACGTCGTTACCGTTACAAGTTACTTTTTTGATAACGTTTGAGTAATGATGTTACATTTTCTTCTGAACAACGTTCATAGTAACGCAGTTAAATTTTTGGTAACGATTTTAATGATTACTAGTTACTTTTATCATTACTTTATTTCTATTTATGTAAAAGTTTTAATCATAACTAGAGTAAATATACACATACATATTTATCATTTTTTTAGTTTTTTCCTCTATTAAAAATAGAATTTTTCCGTCTTTTTTATAGTTACCGCAAGATATCTGCATATAATAACGTTTTTCATTAGCAAAACTAATACGCATTCAGTGCACTTTAAAGCTGCTGTATAATCGACGTAAAGATGTATGTTTTAATAAAAACATATAATAAGAAATGAGTATAATATAATAAGAAATGAGTTAAACTGCGAAATTCTCAATACATGTTATTTGATAAAATATACTTTAGGCATTTCATCCTCTCAGATATTTCATTTTTACATTTAGATTAGAGTTGTGGCGCACTCAATGCACATTAAAGCCGTACATGTGCATTGAGTGCGCACAAATTCTGTCAATGAAAAACGTTATATAGTATTCTATTAGTATCAAGAAAAAAAATAACGAAAAAGTAACGATTCGTTACATTTTGGATCAACGAAAACGATAACGAGTTACTTTTGCAAATCAAAACGAGTAACAATAATGAGTTACTTCTTAGGAAAAAGAACGATAATAGTAACGAGTTATTTTGAGGTAATGTTGTCAACCCTGGTATATATATATATACAATAAATAAAAAAATAATATATATATATACACACACACACACACATACCCGCGCGTCAAATTTGCGAATGTCAAGAGGATTATAAAACTTCATACTCTTTTCGCGTTCTTCTTCCGTTGCAATATATAATAGTAAAGTACACGTCGTGTGAGATTAACGTCGGGAATACCATGTAAAGTGCTGTGAGATAATCTTATTCTGGTAATTAGTACGTGTAATCGTAATTAATTGTGTTTTCACGAGTGTCGTGAGTGCAACGAACGAATGTGACAATGAGAGGAAGAGAGGAAAATGTAGGAGGTGTGGTGCGCGTGAAACTATCATATATATATAAGGTGAATAAATATAATATCTCATAGAGACTTATTACTTTATAATAGATACAGGATTCTCTCAAAGATACAAAGATACAAATATATATGTAAATATATTTTTGGAATTAATAGAATTTGTCAATTTTTTAAACATTTTATACAAATTGTCAAGTATAAGTAAGATTTTTAGGAGAGTCATAATTTAAATTATTGAAAACACTATGAAGATACATAGTATATTAATAATTTTATTTTGTTAAAAGTGATTTTTTTGTCAAGGAGATTATAATACTTTTAATTTCTGTATTTATTACTAAGATAATTAATAAAAAAACAAGAAAAAAAATAAATAAATTCATATAGAATATATAAAGTACCGATACAGACACACACACACACACCCACACACACACCCACACACAC